>NC_090655.1:30767364-31017364 GCF_040937935.1 Hyperolius riggenbachi | reverse complement strand
CATGTGATCACTGTGCAGCACTACGGAACAGCCAGCCTGTAATGGGCAGCACGTTATAGCCAGTATGTGTGCTCTACACATATCTGGCAGTGGCACCCATGTCCCCTCTCTCTTATCTACCTGTCTCCCTGCAAGGCTGCCTCCCATCCAACAGAGCGATCCATCTCTGCTCTGCTTCCAGGACCCCGCTGCCCGCTGAGAGGGGGCGTGTCGCTCCTGGCCCCGCCCCTTTTGCGATCCGAATCGTTCATTTTGATGATTCGGATGATCGACTCATTAAATAGATTCGGATCAAAGATCCGAATCGTTCATGATCCGGACAACACTACTTAGCAGTGCAGAAAACGTACACAAAAACAGACAAGCGTGAATACTGCCTTAGTCATGGGTGTAGGTGTGGCCGTGTGAACTTTAACTCGCTTTAAAACTCCCGTCTGCCCCTATTGGTGGTGAAGGAGCTGATGGTTCTGTTTTGCCATTTATGATAAAAGCAGCGCGGTCCCACTCCACTCCTGCATTTAATTGCACATAACTCAGAAGTTGCCGGCATGACCTCTGCTAGGGTTACGCAGAGATTACGGGATACAATCATCCTGCCTGGGGTTTCCCTGTGATATTTCTGGGAGATCCAGGAGAGAGCCTCAGTGATTTCCTCCCCTGGAGTCTGCAGGACAATCGGATACTTTCAGGCCGTTTTTATGACACTTTATTGTTGTCCTTGATGTCAGCTGACATGTGGATTCATTCTGTGACAGCACAAAGAGGCGCTTCATCTTGCATGACACCTCACCGTGATGTGTATCTGCTCCACATTATCTGTCCGCCATTACCGCCCCTTCATTGCTTTTAAATTCCCTAAGATGAAAAGAAAGGGGATGATTCAGTGTTTTAATAAATCAGCTACTGGCACACATGTGTAGCGAATACGGATCTCCTCGCACAAATTACTCGCAGCAGACGTGGCAGGCAGCCATGATGTGTTAGTTGTTATGGGAAAGCCTTTGCAGTGGCTCAGCAGGAAGGGAAAGGTTCGGGACTATGGCTGGGAGTACGTACATTTTCACCATGGACTTCAACGTAATTTCCAGCACTTTCCCCATTTCTTGTTCTCGACCGAGGCAGGTCATTTTGGCGTGTGTCCTCCCTGGGCGATGCCTGACCTGGGCGCCACATAGACATAATGTTAGGTCTATGGCCGCGCAGCAGTGTAATTCCGGTGCCAGCGATAGCAGAACCCCAGATTACTTCTCCCTGCGAGTTTCTACGACTTGGAGGGGGAATAGTAATTTAAAAAGGAGCTGTTAGCCAGACTATCCCAGAAAAAACCCAAATATATTCGTAGATAAATACTTGCTCTGCTTACATAACATATGTATTGCACTGTCCACATTTTGATTTCAGTGAGTTTTCTATAGTAAATAAAGAGAATTCTGTTTCTGTCAGTTTCCATCTTAGAATCCGTGTGTCTGAAGCCAATCCTGATGTCATTTTCTCCCTTACTCTGTTTCCTCTCCTCTGCCTGATTGTGTATGCATTGTTCGCCCTCCTCCCAGTCTTCAGGCACTCCCTCACAGCTCTGCAGTTGTGTGCTTCCTCACAAATAATTGTGTGACTTTGCAGACCTCGTTTATCTGTATGGATTGGATTTCAGCTGAGTCACTTTCTCAGCTTCTCAGCACAAGACATTTTGGCAAATCAGAGAGGAACAGAGGTGTGGGAGGGGAAAACGAGAGTGATAGAAACTTCAGCCAATCAGGCTGCATTGGTTATGTATTTATGTATGAGAACGGAAAACAAAAACAGCATGCACTGCAACTTCTCTTTTGCGGCAGATGTTCCAAATTAGAGCCAGGGGACCTGGTAAATGAAATTCTATTGAGAAGAAAAATATGAGCGATTTTTAACTTTTCGATTGCCTGGTTAGCATCCTTATCTGTTTACTGATGAGGACCAAAAGTCCGAAACAGGCTGTCTACATGTGGGTTTGATATGGCTGTGTAAAACTTAAAGCTATAGGCTTGCTATACACCAGCGGTTCTGGATGCTTGCTTGGCTTCACAAGGGCGAAAAGGGATAATTTGCATATTCAGTAGGGCATTGTGGGTAACCACAAATGTTCACTTCTAACTGAATTATTGCAAATTTCCTTCTGTTTTAAGAAGGCAATTACACCGATATAAAAATAGAGAATGGATTTTTGATTTTATGCCTAACAGTTGCTCTTTAACGCCATCCGTAATTTCAGAGGCAGCAGGGTGAGCCGTCGTCCGGCTCACCCTGTGCCAAAGTGATCAGGCGGCGAAACTGTACGTACACTTGACTCATAACCCTCCTTGCTAGTACCTTAATGTAACCATTAACAATCCAATTTCCTGAATTATCGACCATCTGATCCAGTCAGAAACAATATTTCGGGTTACAGCCAAAGGGGAAACTGATAACCAGTCAAATCAAACTAAAATAATTGTTCAGAAATTTTGGATTGATCTTTGCTCACCACTATTAACGTTCCCTGATCCTATTACCATGAATGGTTACTGTCAATTGTTTGGGTGGTTGTACTCATAATGGACACCTAATTCCTTACCTTCGAATTCTTGCCAATGCCATTTCTGATTGGTACCGAACTTCAAAGCAAACTAGAACTGAAAGTAACCTGATGAAATAAACAGAAATGCATCTATAGGCCTAATCATAAGTAGGAGTTCACTGGAATCTCATAGTTTCATTTTATGTTTTAAAAAAAACTTAGTTTGAAGATTTTATTGTCCCAGGTGAATGATAGTGTAATGGTTAAGGGCTCTGCCTCTGACACAGGAGACCTGGGTTCGAATCTCGGCTCTGCCTGTTCAGTAAGCCAGCACCTATTCAGTAGGAGACCTTGGGCAAGACTCCCCAACACTGCTACTGCCTATAGAGCGCGTCCTAGTGGCTGCAGCTCTGGCGCTTTGAGTCCGCCAGGAGAAAAGTGCGATATAAATGTTCTGTGTTTGTTTGTTTGTTAATGTTTTACTGTTCTCATCTTGGACTGTTGACTGTTAATATGTTCACTACGTGTTTCTATGCAATGCTAGTGGTTCTATGGCCTGTTATTAGTGAGTGTTAGACTTGTATAGATGGGAAGGAACATTCATTTGAAACATATGATAAACCATTCTTTTTTCAGACATGGTTTAAAAAATATATATTAAAGGATGGCTTAAATGCACAATCCTCAATGATGCTCTGACATTTCAGTCTACTGTCCTGTCGGATCACATCGGCAGATAATCATTCACAGTAAAGGTATCCATAAACTGGTCGATTTGCCATCAGATTCGACCAACAGATAGATCCCTCTCTGATGGAATCTGATCAGAGAGGGATCGTATGGCTGCCTTTACTGCAAACAGATTGTGAACCGATTTCAGCCTGAAACCATTCACAATCTGTTGTGGTGGTGCTGCTGCCCACGCTCTACTGTTTAAACTTCCTGCCGGGCTAGAAGAAGTGAGGCATGCTGGACCTGGAGACCAGAGCGCAGACAGAGCAGCGGTGACCGGGAGACTGGAGTCGCGCCGGCGGAGCAGGTAATGTATGCGGGCTCTATTGCGTCGGTCGTCGGGCACTCGAACGCCGCTAGCGACGCGCTCCCTACCCGCGGGCGATCGACGGTAATTTTCCGCACGGATCGATCGACGGGATCGGACGAAATGGATCGAAATTCGGCGTGCTGCGGGAACGATTGGCAGCAGATTCGATCCCAGTGATCGAATCTACTGTCGAAACGGCGGCAAATCGGGCCAGTGTATGGCCAGCTTAAGGAAGTAGTGTGTACAGAACTATGAACAATTATTAAACCATTTGTCTGCAAAGTCTACAGCACATGTTGTACATTCCGCATCGTTATGTGATCGTTTAGCATTGCAAGCGCAGTCGTCTATCTACATTCAAGTCAGATTGGTGCAATTTGCATTGTATAGATCGTGGTACCATTGTTCGCTTACCATAGTTCTATCTTTGGTGTGTATGTAGCATTACACTGCTACATTCCAAGTACAGTTATTACAAAAAAAGTGTTATTTACATCTCTGCATTCTTAAAGAGGAACTCCAGTGAAAATTACGTAATTTAAAAAAAAGCTTAATTTTTACAAAAATTTTGTGTAAATGATTTAGTCTGTGTTTGCCCGTTGTAAAATCTTTCCTCTCCCTGATTTACATTCTGATATGTATCACATGGTGACATTTTTTACTGCTGGCAGGTGATGTCAGTGGAAGGAGATGCTGCTTGCTTTTTTGGTATTTGGAAACAGCTGTAAACAGTAAAACAGCTGTTATTTCCCACAATGCAATAAGGTTCACAGACAGGAAACTGTCAGCACCATGGTCCTGACATCACACTGTGGGAGGGGTCTCACCACAATATCAGCCATACAGAGCCCCCTGATGATCTGTTTGAGAAAAGGAATAGATATCTCATGGGAAAGGAGATATCAGCTACTGATTGGGATGAAGTTCAATTCTTGGTCACGGTTTCTCTTTAACCCTTACATTGAAAAAAAGTAAGCCAGAAAAAATCAAATACCTGTGCATGTAAACATGGGAGGTAGTGGTGGACTTACCTCCTCACTGATGACTCGAAACTGTCTTAGTTCAGGATCTAAAACTTTATTGAATACTCCAGTGTCACGCAACACGTTACACATGTAATTAATCCGCTTCCTCAGGAGTAACAATTCTGAGCATTTAGTCTCTGTTGATGGGTCACTGCTACCTTAGGGGCAATCGGGGGGGGGGGGGGGGGGGGGGGATGGGGATGGGGGGTGATTGGGATCGCAAAATAGGAACTATTTTTTTTTCCTTTTTAGTAGCCCACATAGGCATGTGGGGTGTGGAGGGACATATACGGTATGTTACACCCTTGATCATACTGCAAGTAGGTAGGATTGCACAATCTGGATGTTATGGTTAGTAGGCAAATTCTGTACCCTTAAAGAGACTCCGTAACAAAAATTGCATCCTGTTTTTTATCATCCTACAAGTTCCAAAAGCTATTCTAATGTGTTCTGGCTTACTGCAGCACGTTCTACTATCACCATCTCGGTAATAAATCAACTTATCTCTCTCTTGTCAGACTTGTCGGCCTGTGTCTGGAAGGCTCCCAAGTTCTTCAGTGTTGTGGTTCCGTGATGCATCTTCCCTTCTCCAGGCCCCTCTCTGCACACTGCCTGTGTATTATTTAGATTAGGGCAGCTTCTCTCTTCTCTCTTACAAGCTGGATAAATCCTCCTCTGAGCTGGCTGGGCTTTCACATACTGAGGAATTACATACAGGCAGAGCTGTCTGCACTCTGCAGTAGGAAACCGCCTGACACTTCAGTGGAAGATAGCTGCAGGGGGGAAGAAACACACAAATGATCTCTTGAGATTCAAAAGGAAGGGTGTATACAGCCTGCTTGTGTATGAATGTATTTTCTATGTGTGGACATACTGTACATCAACCTACTTCCTGTTTTGGTGGCCATTTTGTTTGTTTCTAAACAAACTTTTTAAAACGGTTTTTAACCACTTTTAATGCGGCGAGGAGCGGCGAAATTGTGACAGAGGGTAATAGATGTCCCCTAACACACTGGTATATTTACTTTTTGTGCGGTTTTAACAATACAGATTCTCTTTAAACTGAATACTCACCTGAAGATGGATTGGGGAATCTCACAGTGACACCTCCTGACCAACGAGATTCCCTGATCCATCTTCCTACCTGCGGGAACAAGCATCAAACGATTGTGTAACAGGAGTCGTCAAGGAGCTTAAAGATCCAATCCGCCGCGTCGGTCATTATCGCTGCGTGTCGCCAGCCGTCCATGTAATCTCGTGATTGTACCCATGTCAGGAGATCGTGGAAACAGTTGCTCATAAAAAGCTGGTCGTCGGAAAAATCGCTGTAAAATAGTGTGGTGGCTACAGGCCTTCAGGTTATCCTTCACATGGTTGTTTCAATACAAAGCTCCCCACATAAATCTTCCTCATGTTGGCCAGCAGAGAGCACCCTGAGGAGGCCTCAGAAGGAAGCCACACTGTTGTGTTTAATTAGCACATGTGACACAGAAGACTGCACACCCTGCACACTTGTAGTTGCTTCAAGATGTGACAAGTGCTGGCCACCTGCAGCTGCCGTGCCCCGTTATTCTGCTGTTTGACCCACTGGGTGAAGTGCCAGAGGCCTCATCTGGCTGCAGGTTTGGCCCCCCGTGACCCGCTGACCCGTAAATATGCTCTTTCCTCAGAGTTCTGAGGGATCTGGCAGCCCTTGCCCTGTGGATATTGAGGGATGGGGGCTCATTGTCAGATTCACATTTCACTCACAGCCAGCAAGGTTTGTGCAATCAATTAATTACCGTGGTATCCCGAAGGTCAGAGGACGCCGAAAATTCACCTTCATGAACGGGAATTATCCCTGTCTGTTCACTCACCTGGACTTCATTTATTTACTTTGACTAACCTGTTACCATAAAATACAGTATACATCTACCACAGCTGCGTCCTATGGGGAAACCCTGACCCTGAGTTGTTAGACGCCTGGATTAGTTCACCTCCAGACACCTGAAACTTGTAACAGATTAAAAAAACGAAATATTAATAAATATATAAACTCCAATTCATAAATCCATTTTAAAAAGAAAAACTAAAACATACATCATAAATGGGAAAAAAAAATCAAGTACCCCCTGGGGTACCACCCTGACCTAAGGTGCTGCAATACGCACAGCAATGTGTATAGTCGGAGTACTACCTTAAGTCCATGTCCGTGCACAGATCTCAGGGCTGGGTCACACTGGGGCGCTTTTCAGCACTTTGTTTATCACTGGCAATCGGCAAAAGCGATGTGCTTATGTATCCCTATGGTATCATTCTGACTGTGACGTTTGTATAAATCGCAGACGCGCTGCATGCAGTATTTTGGGGGCGATCACAATGTGATTTGCATTCTATTGAATAGGAATTACAATCACGAATTGTGGCAAAATACAATTTCGAAGTGCAAAATCGCAATTTGCGCTCCGAGTGAACCAGCCCTACAACATACATTCTAATAGCTGAATGATCCTGAACTCAAAGTGATTAGCATCTCATTGCTTCATACGTATCTGAGCTCTCATAATTTTAGAGATGGTCAAATCGTGATCGCTCTGGGAAAATGTGCTGAAAAATCATGTGATTGCCAGCAAGGGTTTCGCTACCAAGTACTAAGTCATCTTTTCATAGGGGATCAAATACTTATCTCACTTGTTGCAATGCACATTATACTCTCACTTTATGGTTTTTGAGGGTACTTTTTATTGTTGTTCTGTCTCTCCCAGTTACAATGAAGCTACCATTACAATTATAGACTGGTTATTTCTTGGTCAGAGAGCAAACAAGCAAAATCCGCAAGGGATCAAATACTACTTCCCTTCACTGTAGCTGTGTTCTGCTTCTGTACATTTCTTCTCTAAATCAGGGGTCCCCAACCTTTTTTCGGCCCGGGGACCGCTATCTCATCCAATTTTTCTCCGGGGGGCACCTAGTGGACAGTGTCGTGCGCAGCGGGTTGCAGGGGGCTGGGGTGCGGCGGCACGGCTAGCATAGTTGCCCCAGTATAGGGAGTTTAGCTGCCCCAGTATGGCTAGTATAGTTACCCCAGTATAGTGCCCCAGTATAGCTAGTATAGTGACCAGTATAGCTAGTATAGTCCCAGTATGGGTAGGTAGTGCCCCAGTATAGTGCCCAGTATAGCTAATATAGTGTCCAGTATGGTTAGGTAGTGCCCCAGTATAGCTAGTATAATGCCCCAGTATAGCTAGTATAGTGCCCCAGTATGGCTAGTATAGTGCCCAGTATAGCTAGTATATTGCCCAGCATGGCTAGTATAGTGCCCAGCATGGCTAGTAAAGTGCCCAGTATAGTGCCCTAGTATGAGTAGGTGGAGCCTCCGCGGCCGCCGCTCCTTTTACCTTATGAGCAGGCGGCCTCTTCCGTATTCCCCCAGGCGCCGCTCTCCTTCATGCATCATCTCCGATAACAGCAGCCGCAGCACGTCTTGCGGTGGAGGGAAGGAGGCGGGGCAGCGGCTTCCTGTAGCTGCGATATGCTACGCCGCTACCATGGCAACCGCTGCCCCTCTTCTTTCCCTCCTTACAGCAGCCGCAAGATGCGCTGCTGTTATCGGAGATGATGCATGAAGGAGAGAGGCGCCTGGGGGAATCCGGAAGCAGCCGATCGCTCATTATGTAACAGGAGCGGCGGGGGAGGGGGGTGGCGGGGCTGGGAGGGGTGAGAGGACAGACCCGCCGCGGCCCAGCTGGAAACTGCCAACGGATCAGCAGTGGACCGTGGCCCGGTGGTTGGGGACCCCTGCTCTAAATAATACTTGAATCCATTAGTGAAGGCACTATACCGGCTTGTGCACTGATATTCTTTTCCTTGTATCATTGAATGCCCTTATGTACTTGTTTGTAAATATTGTTTGTCTTTCACCTAAAAGAACCAATGAGAAGAAATGTAAATGTTTTTCCAAATAATTGCAAGCTGAGTTTATAGAGAGTATAGCTATTCACACACACACTGGCTTAAATCCTGCCGAGGTGGCTGTTAAAACCAATCTGAAGTGAAAAATTCTTTGCTGGTTGGATTTCTACCTATATAGAGGGGAGCAGGGGCGTAACTAGACTTAATAGGGCCCCCCTGCAAAAATGATAGCATGGGGCCCCTTTGTCACCAAACCCCACGGGATTGGGAGCCGGCGAATGGCAGCAGAGAGTGTTCTGCTGTGGAGCAGCCTCTGGAAGCAGGAAAAATGACACACGCTGCTGCACACGGTTTTTGCTAGTGAATGGTGAGGGGAGAGGGAGGTGAAGGGGCCCCCAAAGCCACTGGGTCCCCTGCGATGGCAGGGGTGATTGCTACACCCATGGAGGGAAGGGTCTGGATACCATAGAGCCTTCCTGGTCCTCGGTCTGTAATGTTCCTGCACTGCCCCTGATAGAAGTTGCTCATTTCCCTGGGTCTTTAACCACTTTATCCGCCACTACAGTATATCTATGTCATCTGTGACTTCAGCGAAGCCACGAAGACGTAGATCTACGTCTTTTAGCTGAAGCAGTGCTGTGCAAGATTGGGCTTGTTCCTGTGCACGCCTCCAGAACTATCTGATGCAGCACTAATTGGCGAAAGAGAATAGATGTGCCCAGAACTACCTAATAAGATTGAATTTTGCTATTAAAAATGCTTTTTATTTTCTCAGTTCATAGTAAAAAATACACAGTGTTGCATTATTTCAGAATCAAATATCTTCACCATAAATTGTGACAGGAACATAATCTACCATAGCAATAGCCATTCAAAATTTTTGTTTTAACTACAGTAGTGCTTTTTATTTTTAAAACGGAGTTGGTAAAACTGAGAAATAATGTGCTTTTCCCTATTAAAATGCATAGAAAACAGAAATGTTTGAGGGAAAAATGCCATACAATGAAAGCCTAGTTTGTAGTGAAAAACACAATATATATTTCCTTTAGGTGCCATCAGTAGGGATAAAGTTGTTGCAGATTAAGTAAAATGTAAAAACTGATCTGCTCCATAAGGGGTAAACAAGGTCTGGATGCGAAGTGGTTAACATTCCGCATGCAGCCTTCTGAACTACTTGCATCTCAAGTAGTTCTGAAGGTGAGGGCATCCAATAACAGGTTAAATAACTTCAACTGGGGACAAGGTAGGAACGAGGGCACGGACCGAAGCCCGGGAAGGCTGTATAATGACCAGAGCCTTTCCTCTACATAGGTATGGATGAAACCTGAAGTGAATTGTTTGCTCTACAGCCCCTTTAAAGAGACTCTGAAGTCTCCCAAACATGAGGTTTTTACTTTAAAAACCTCATTAACATTATTGCCCCTCTTAGAACGCAGCAGAACCGCGGCTGAAAACACCCCCAATCACCCCCAACTCACCCCTTACTCGGCCGGCAAAATCCACAACTTTCTTGGTCGTGGATTTTGCTGCTGGCTCTATGCGTGTCAATCAGCGCGTATCTCCGCCTCTCCCCCCGCCCCTCTCAGTGAAGGAAGACTGAGAGGGATGGGCAAGAGGCGGAGATCCGTGCTGATTGTCGCGCATAGAGGCAGAGCTGCAGCCAAATGCGCTGCCTCCATGCGGAAGGAGCCCGTGATGTACCCCTGAGAGTTTGGGGTGATTGAGGGGGTTTTCAGCTGCTGCGTTTTAAGAGATGCAATAATGTTGATGAGGTTTTTAAAGTAAAAACCTCATTTTTGGGAGACTTCAGAGTCTCTTTAAGGATGCTATATAAATAAGCAGCTGGATACAGAGGTGCCAAAATAGAATAAAATGTACTAATGGAGTCGATATTTCTGGCTTTGAGCTCAACAAAGTTGCTCCTTTTATTGCTCGAAGAAGTGAGTGAAATCCTGCAAAACGTGTTGCTTGTTTGGAGCTTTTTGATTAAAGTCTGATTTGTTGACTTTTTGAGTCTGTGTTGTGGGCGGTATATCCACCACTACTTCCTATTTTCAAGCAGGTTTTAGTATATTTTATTCTATTTTGGCGCCTGTTTCCAGCTGCTTATTTATCATTAGTTCACCCTTGGTGGAGGGACGTCACTCCTTTTTGTTGTTTTTTAACATCTACGGAGAGCGACCTCTTAACCCGAGCGGGGTTGGGTCTAATCTCCCCACCTGCCTACACAGTGGTTTTCTTGGTGGAATCCCACCTTTGTGAGTATCATTTCACTATGTGTAACATTGGAGATTGTTTGACCAAACTTTCTACACTATCAGGGGCTCTCGATTGTCTCCATTTTTGTTTTCGAGGACTCTAGCATGTGTACAACTGCCACCCGAAGCTGATCCAGCGTTCATTTTATCAATGTCCGACTAATTTCTTTTACTCACTTCACTTGCTAGAATCTATTCTTTTGTCCCTCCTCCCACTTCATAACAGACACATTGCTGGCCTCACAGCTAGTGGCACGTCTTTACAGCACTCGGCTCTGAACTGTCACCAAGGGACAGAGTCCAGAACCCTGCAGGTGACAGTCCTTGTACTGTGTGGCTTGTGGCATCTAGGCCCTTCCTTTTCCAGACATCCTGGTACCTGTAATTGGATTTTCCTAACAAAATGGCCTTAGTACCTGACAGGAAACGTTAGACTGTGAGCCCCGCTGAGGGACCGTTAGTGATGTGAATTGTTCAGCGTTCTCTGTAAAGCTCTGCAGAGAATGTGTCAACGCTACATGAATGTGCAGCTGTATTAATTATAAGGCTTCCACACTGACAGTCCCTTTCCCCTTCCTGCTTCAGCAGTTTGCTCTGATTTGTTCTGCCTGGATGCTGGGAAGCAGTTTTCAGGAACCGTCAGCTGTCATCACGTCAGAAAGAAATGCTGTATTTTCTGATGCCGAACCAGACGTCAGACAGCTGCTGATGGATCGGCTAATTGAATGACAGGACTTAAAGAGAAACTGTGACCAAGATTTGAACTTCATCCCAATCAGTAGCTGATACCTTCTTTTCCATGAGAAATCTATTCCTTTTCACAAACAGATCATCAGGGGATCTCTGTATGGCTGATATTGTGGTGAAACCCCTCCCACAATGTGATGTCAGGACCAAGATCCTGACATCACACTGTGGGGGCCTTGTTGCATTCTGGGAAATAACAGTTGTTTACAGCTGTTTCCAACTGCCAAAAAAAAACAAGCAGGTTCTCCTCCCACTGACATCACCTGCCAGCAGTAAAAATGTCACCATGGGATAAATGTCAGAATGTAAATCAGGGAGAGGAAAGATTTTACAATGGGCAAACACTGACTAAATCATTTATACATAATTATTGTAAAAATGAAGCATTTTTTATTACATTTTCAATGGAATTCCTCTTTAAAATGAAATGTGTGTACTCGTCTCATCCTCCATCAGTGTACTACCGATATCCCCTCGTACTCTTTATCAGATAGATATTGGGGTCGCCCCGTCTGGACCTGAATAATTCGTATCCATTAGTTCGAGCCTCCCGCTCCCAGAATCCCCGGTGTGGTTTATGTCCTTAGTGTAATTACATTACCTCCTTTGTAACCATCTCCGCGGGAGGCAGCAAACAATATGGCTGCCAGACCTTCTGTTTGGCGCCCTCGGCGGGTTTGCAGTGCTTGTTCAGACAGGGTGAATATTGTCACTTAATACAGACGGGCAAATATCATTAATTATCAGCTGGCGTCCTTTAACTGGAAGCGTCACATGGAAGAATTTGAGGACGCAGCGGGAGAGACAAAGAGCCTATAATGGCGTGATTTACATACATATAGGCAGTTGTATTGGAGCCTTCAATGACGGACAACAATGGAGTGACAAACAGTCATCCCTGCATTCGGAGTGTTTTTTTATTTTACTAATTGTAAAAGCTGTTGATGTTTCCATTGAGTCGAAATTTATCTCTTCTCTCAGATATAGTACCATACTGTTTTCCACATGGGCATGACTGAAATCCAGTAGCCTGTCGCTTAGAAATTTTGTTGTGCAAATTGGTGTATGGTTATCTGTACCGCTTTTTATGCATGACACCTCTTGCTGCCTTTGCTGCTGTAGAAAGGATCGGGTCAGAGGAAGGCAACGCTAACTTCACCTCACGATGTAATCTCCTGCCAACACAACTTTCTCCGCCTCTTATTTGCAGTACGTGCTTTGAGCTTGCACTAATAAAACTCCCATACTGAAGTTTTTTGGACTGTGCAGAGATCAATTGTGATTTTGGAACATTAACTACCTGCGGACCGACGCAGTTTAAATCTACGGCAGGCAGGGGGCGCTGTGGTTCTGACCGGACGTAAACTCTACGTCCTATTCATCGGGCACCCGCCCGTCTCGCCGCTCTGTCCCCGCCGCAATGTGCTGCCCTGCCGCCTCTATCACGGCAGAGCACTGTGAGCCGGGCAGGAGCCGTTTTCATTGGCTCCTGGCTCTGTCATTCATGTAAGCCGTTCCCATTGGCTTACATGGAGTGACAGGGTCAGGAGTCAATGAAAGCGTCTCCTGACCGGCACACAGCGCTCTGCCGTCATAGCGACGGCAGAGAGAGCAGCCTGCGGCGGGGACAGCAGATTTTAGCGGCGATTCGGTTTACTGTACCAGCACCCTCTGGTCCTTAAAGAGAATCTGTACTCTGAAATTCTTACAATAAAAAGCATACCATTCTATTCATTATGTGCTCCTGGTCCCCTCTGTGCTGTTTCTGCCATTCTCTGCTGCAAACCTGGCTTGTAATTGCCAGTTTTAGGCAGTGTTTACAAACAAACTAACCAGCTTCTAATAGGCTCAGCTAAGCAGAGTGTGTTAGTCACACAGAGCCTGCAGGGGGTGTGTACAGCTTCTAGCTAATCACAAGCAGCCCTGCACATTCCAGTCTGACTGCCTCAGCCTGACTGTGCCGACTATAGAGAGAAGATTAGATCATATAACAGAGATAACACAGCTACTGTGCAATTAGGAAAAGCTGCAGTAAGCCAGACCACATTAGAAAAGGCATAGGAACTTATAGCATAGAAGAAATAAAGATAAACAATTTGTTACAGAGTCTCTTTAAGGGGGCAGAGGGTGCTGGTACTGAAATGGTTAAAGGACCACTGTAGCGAAAAAAGTAGGCAGTTGAAATCTGACAGAACTAACAGTTTTTGGGCCTGTCCATCTCCTCATGAGGGATTCTCGGGGTTTTCTTTGTTTTCAACAGCATTTCCTGAACAGCAGTTGCAAAGTCTGACAAAATAGTGTGCAAGTGAGTAGGGACTGGTATCTTACTATTTTGGCAGTTAAACTGCTGTTCAGGAAATGCTGCTGAAAACAAAGAAAACCCTGAGAATCCCCCATGAGGAGATGGACTAGCTCAAAAAGGTTCTGTCAGATTTAAACTGCCTACTTTTTTTTGTGAAAGTGGTCCTTTAACAAGAAAGAAAGATGGCCCCCTGTGCAGCGTATGAGAGATAACGGCGCTGGAGACTTGGGCTCAGGATACAGCCGGTATATGGCTGATCCTGCTGCTGCACAAGTCCCGGCCGTATTAAATACTATTCCCCCCTCCAGGGCGCCATAGATGGCGGGATATGAAATAATTCGACTTCCAGCGATTGCTGGATCCCGAATTAATATGTTTTAAAGGGACTCCGAGCAGTGCAGAAACTATGGAAAGATGCATATCATTTTAAAGCTCTCTTTCTCCTCTTTCCAATGATATATAAACCGCCGCCCTACGCCTTTTCGTTTTCGCTATTTTCGCGATTGAAATTGCCGCGGCCGTGATTTCAATCGCGAAAATAAAGAAAACTAAAAGGCGTAGGGCGACGATTTAGGTATCGCCAGAAAGAGAGCTTTAAAATGATATCCATCTTTCCATAGTTACATTGTATTACACAGGCCGACTTTTTCTGCTGAATGGAGCTGCTGACACTGGGGAAAGTGTCGTCCTGTGTAATACAAGTAACTATGGAAAGATGGATATCATTTTAAAGCTCTCTTTCTCCTCTTTCTGGCGACACCTAAATCGTCACTCTACGCCTTTTAGTTTTCTTTATTTTCGCGATTGAATTCGCAGCCGCGGCAATTTCAATCGCGAAAATAGCGAAAACTAGATGGCGTAGGGCGGCGGTTTATATATCATTGGAAAGAGGAGAAAGAGAGCTTTAAAATGATATGCATCTTTCCATAGTTTCTGCACTGCTCGGAGTCCCTTTAAAGGTAACTTCAGCTCAGGGCCGGATTTCCGCACAGGCCACCTAGGCCGGTTCCTAGGGCGGAAACCAGCCGACAGGAGAGCTGGGGCGGCTGTCGCACACTGTACACAAGGCAGCAGATCAGCTGTCCCCTGTCTCTGCTATGAACAGCACGGAGGAAAGCGCCCCTCCCCTCCTTTCCTCTCCACTCTGACACTGAGGGAGGAGGGGCTGAGCAGAGAAGCCAAGCCGCGAGATTCAGTTTCAGGAAGAAGACGGGCGGCTACTCTCAGCACAGCAAAGGTATCTGTGCATGGTGGCAGCGCTAGCTGTGAGAGGGAAGGGAGGGAGTCGAAGTGTCTGCAGGACATTAGATTAGAATCACGATGTGCCTGCCTGATCCTGGGGAATGAGTGACCAGCTGGGATCCCTCTCTCTCCCCCCTCCCTCCCTCTTCCCGGGAGCCTGTGACTTCCGAAGCTACTAAAACAGGGCTGCCTGGTGGTCCCCTCTGTCATGTAGCCTGGCTTTATCTCTTCTCTCCATGCCGCCGTCATTCCTTTTATCATTTTCATCAGGTAGAATTGTTTCCCTTCTCCTCCCCCCACAGTCATTTGTTTTTGCATTCCCTAGCACAGCTATTCACACTTGCTCCTTTTTTTATTGCACTTTTAGTCTTCTGAGATCACTGGTTCACCCTATTTTTTAAAGTATATTGGAGGTTGATTCATGACATGTTAGTGCGCTAAGCCACATGGGTTAAATCGGTGAGCGCACGCTATCAGCGTAGCGAGCGCTCTTGGCTATGCGTGCTTCTTTGAAGTACAGTGCGATGGTGTGTAGCACGACCGTCATACTTTACTAACGCAGCTGCTGTTACATTTAATGTAGCAGCGGCCGCACTAGTAAAGTATGACGGTGGTGCTACAAACCATCGCACTGTACTTCAAAGAAGCACGCATAGCCAAGAGCGCTCGCTACGCTGATAGCGTGCGCTCACCGGTTTAACCCATGCGGCTTAGTGCACTAACATGTCATGAATCAACCTAATTAGATCTATGTTTGAGCACCAGCACTTTCTCCCTGCAGCTACGTTACATGGTTAACAGCACTTTTGAAAGTTGACTACAAATGTATTACACTTGTTTTTATCTAATTGAACCTGCCTGATTAGTTTGTACCGCTCTTAGTACTTATGGGTCGTTGTTAAGGTGCGTACACACCTGCGACTGATGTCACTTGTCCGGGATAAAGACCCAATCCCCTTGGGTGACAATGCTGGACTGTACAGATGTGTCTCAGCTGTGTGAGGCCCAGTGCACACCAAAACCGCTAGTAGATTGTCAAAACGCTAGCGGTTTTGGGTGCACACCGAGCGGATTTTGTATGTGATGCGCCGGCCGCATCCGCATCAGCATCTGCGTGGCTAATGTATCTCTATGGGCTGGTGCACACCGGCGATTTGAGGTTTTAAGCAAACCGCAAGCGTGCAGCAGGAGGCACGTTTGCGGCTTGCTAAAAACCTCAAACCGCCGGTGTGCACGAGCCCATAGAGATACATTAGCCATGCGAATTTTCAAGCGGATGCGGCCGGCGGATCCACCCAGTGTGCACTGGGCCTAACTGACAAGGCATTCTGTTGTTATGCTGGGAGGGAGAGGGACGTCACGCTGCAGGTGGGGAAGTGGCATACATATAATCCTACCATAGTCGTAGTCTAATGTCCTACATTATTATTATTATTATTATGTATTTATATAGCACTGGTATCTTCTGCAGCACTTTACAGAGTACAGAGTCATGTCACTGACTGTCCTCAGGGGAGCTCACAATCTAATCCTACCATAGTCATAGACTAATGTCCTACCATATTATTATTATGTATTTATATAGCACTGGTATCTTCTGCAGCACTGTACAGAGTACATAGTCATGTCACTGACTGTCCTCAGAGGAGCTCACAGTCTAATCCTACCATAGCCATAGCCTAATGTCCTACCATATTATTATTATTATGTATTTATATAGCACTGACATCTTCTGCAGCATGTTACAGAGTACATAGTCATGCCACTGACTGTCCCCAGAGGAGCTCACACTCTAATCCTACCATAGTCATAGTCTAATGACCTACATTATTATTATTATTATGTATTTATATAGTGCTAACATCTTCTGCAGCACTTTAAAGGACCGCTATCGTGAAAAAAGTAGGCAGTTAATATCTGACTGAACAACAGGTTTTGGGCCAGTCCATCTCCTCGTAGGGGATTCTCAGCGTTTTCTATGTTTTCAACAGCATTTCCTGAACAGCAGTTGCAAAGTGTAACTGACAAAATAGGGTGCAAGTGAGTAGGGAGGCTGGCTGGTAGATTACTATTTTGGCAGTTAAACTGCTGTTCAGGAAATACTGTTGAAAACAAAGAAAACCCTGAGAATCCTCCATGTGGAGATGGACTGGCCCAAAACCTGTCAGATTGTAACTGCCTACTTTTTTCGCGATAGTGGTCCTTTAATCACCTTAGTATTGTGATCAGCAAAGGTCCCCATACACACACATTACATTTCTAATTGGATTCCCTGCAGATTCGTTCACTCTGATCAAATCAAATGGAAATCAATTCCTTTATATTTCATTGATTTTGACCAAAAATGTATCTAAAGTATCGATCAAACAAGACGTCTTGGTCAATTGGGGGTGGAGCAGGAGTGGTAGATGATTGATAGGCCATAGCGTTGCATTATATCAAACAGTGCAACGTTGGGGTTCGATCAGTTTTCAATAGATTCCCTGCTGGAATCTATTAAAAATGAATGTGCTGTGTGTGGTAGGAATCAATTCCTTCTGAACAGATTCCTTTCAGAAAGGGGCCGATCGCTTTGGAAAATTGGGTAGAAATCTATAATTGTATGGCCAGCTGCATTTTAACCTGATACTCAATTTTAATCCTTTTCCCATAATGCTATTCTCAAATTCCTAGCCTCAACCTAAATTGCCAAAAGCCCTATTTTTTAATCTTTCCTAAGCACTTTTTTTTTTTTTTTTTTTTTTTTTTTTTTTTTTTTGTAAGTACTTAAACCTAATAACCTGATCTATTAGTATTTCTAACCTCCCCCCCTTTTCTATGACCGATAACCCTATCCTAACCACGTTGTTGTCATGGGGTGGCTGGAGGTAATGGGCCTAGGGCGGTAAAAAGTACAAATCCGGCCCTGCTTCAGCTCCGTCTTCTGACGGCGCTGAAGTTACTCCCTGTGCCTTCTATAGCTGTAATACCTATTACGGCCTATGGAGGCGCCGGCTGCGCCCAAATCTCCTGCGCTGGTCTCAGTGTGTTCGCCCTGTGCATCCCTCAATATACATGTGTTTGGTTTTTTTTTCCCTAGGAATGTATGGTAGAGTCTCTGTTATCTGGCATCAATTGCTAATGCCAGATAAGTGTGTTTTCTGGTTGCTTGAGACAAAGTTAAAATAGGCCCTGCTAATACGGTACTATACTACAGTCTACAGTATATACATACCATGATTTCTGTATTTAAATGTTATAATAGTCATTGAAAGTATATTAGTCTTAGAGGATGAGTGAGCTGGAGACTGCTCACTTCACTGCTTGTAGCTTCGGCAATCTTCGGGAACCCAAGTGCTCCCGAAGATGCTCTGCTCCGTACTGTCCATGTGCAAGAACACTCTCTTGTGCATGTGCAGTACGGAAAGTCCCGTCTTCGAGAGCACTTGGGTTCCAAAGATTGCCCCACAGCGGCAAAGTGAGCAGTCTGACCTATCGGTTGGAGACTGCTAATGGGGGATCCAGCGCTGGAACTCAGGGACTGTAAGAGGAACAGAAAGGGCCCTATAGGATCCAGAGCCTTCTCTCTCGTTAGGCGAGTATGGTTTTTTTTTTATTGTGTTTTGTTTTGTATTTTTGTTTTATTTACACTTCAGGCTCCCTTTAACATCAACTTACAAACTTTTAAATGCATTTTAAAAACCTGTAGTGAAACTAACAGACATGCAGTAAATTATTATTTAGTGGGACACGCTGACCATGACAGTTCTCTTACTGACACACCAAGTATCTCTGGACACCCCTGTGTTGCATTAGTCCACTCTGAGGGTCAGACATCTCAGACATTCCCCGGACCAGTCAGACTCATTAGAGCGCCCCTCCGGGACTCAGGAGATGAGTGAGCCTGTGTTGTGAAGTTGCAGGTGCCATTTTCCCCAAGGCACTCCGCTCTGCTCCCCGTCCGTCCACTTTTATCTTCCTCCCCCTCCCTGCTGGCCATTGGCACAGGACCTTTATTGCTTGTTTGGGTTCTAATGAATGTTCAAAGGCTCGTTTAAATGTTTAGCTGTTTCCCATAGACACATGAAACGCTTCTGACAAAAACTTGATCCGTCATTGTCTGACTTTTCTTCGCATCATCATCAACGAATGCTGAAAAGATTTCTACAAAAGGAAGCCATCAAATTTCACAAACCAAAACTGTGTTTATAAATGAGACAAGTCTTCAATATCCTGCAGATCATTTCATTCACTCACTCATTAGATGGATAGAGAAAAAGTTACATTGACATGGATATACCGGTAGTTAGATATAGTTAGATAGCGTTCAGTATATGAACATTTAAATACTATTTCAGATACTTAGACAAAGATTGAATCTGTCAGAATGTAGATGGCAGGGTAAAAAGCTTAAAGGGATTAAGTAAGTTCTAGAGATAACAAGAAACCTTATGCTGAGAAAACACTATTAGATTTTGTGTTAGATAGATGGTTCGATAAATAATTTCTGACATGTTCGATCTTATTTTCAATAGTTTTTCTGATCGATCGCTCATAGAAGTGAATGGACGTTGATAAGAAAACATAAGAAAATTGATTGGAAAATCGATCGAAAATAAGATTGGACTGTAAATCGACTGAAAAATCTCATTGTGTATTCCCAGCATTACACATTCATTAAAGCGGACCTTCGTTGTAAAGATAAAATCTACCCTATTAGCACAGGTAGCAAAAGTTAGAAACAGAGTAGCAGGAAAAAATGTCTAAAAACTTACCACTTGAGTCATAAAATACGGGTTTTGTTGGTTAGCCATGCCTACTTTCTGAAAAGCTGCCATGGCAGTTTTGAAGCAGTTCATTTTGGCTCCAAAGCTGGGCGCCGTCATAGCAACAGTGCTATGCTGTGTGCCCCGCATAGCGAAGACCTCGAAGTATATCTCCCTCCGAGTTTCTACTTGGAGGGGGAATAGTATATAAAGGACTACTATTGTGAAAATAATAAAATGTAAAACACATGTAAACACATACAAATAAAAAGTATGTTTCTTCCAGAGTAAAATGAACCATAAATGACTTTTCTCCTATGTTGCTGTCACTTACAGTACGTAGTAGAAATCTGACAGAACTGACAAGTTGTCAACTAGCCCATCTCTTGATGGGGGATTCTCAGGGTTTTGTTTCTTTTCAAAAGAACTTAGTGAGTGGCAGTTGCTCTGTCCAACTGCCGAAAAAGTGTGCAGGGAGGCTGGTCAGCATCCTTGTATAAATCCCTTTCAGGGAATGTCTTTATTAATAAGGAGAGCCTTGCTGAGAATCCCCCATGAAGAGATGGACTAGTCCAAAACCTGTCAGTAATGTCAGATTTCTACTACTTACTGTAAGTGACAGCAACATAGGAGAAAAGTAATTTATGGCTCATTTTACTTTGGAAAAATATACTTCTTATTTGCATAACTTTACACACATTTTATATTTTACAATTGTTTGCGATAGTGCTCCTTTAATGCTGCCAGGGAGTTTAGCTGCAGCAAGGGAGAGCAGTCATTTGGCTCGCTCTGCTCCAAACTGCCCGGTGCCTGAATCAAATGTACACTTTTTTTTTTTTTTGCTTTTGCAAAGACTGCTAAGAGATTGTGTCAGCTGTTGATGGGTGGTGTCTCATAAAGTAGGTGTGGCCTGAGGGGTACTCGGCTTCTATCTCTGCCACTAAGCCAGTCTACCATAGAGAGGAAAAGTGAAGATAGAAGTAGTGCAGTGCCAGCCACAGTGTGTCAAATTCCTATGCAGTCACAATGCTTCCCTGTTGCTTAAAGTGTGGCTGAGCCAAAACTCTTGTACAAAATTAGTTACTTACCCATAGAGAGGAAAGCCTCCGGATCCTATTGATCCTTCCCTTTCTATTTTAATGTCCTCTGTCACTGAGCGCAGCCCCCCAAAGATTAGCAACAATGCATTTTCGCTAATCCTATGGGGGCCGTGCAGTTCTTCTCCCTCTATGGTGGCTGCGCAAGCCCGCCCATGTGCAGTAAGCCAGAGCAGAAGGCTCTGTGCTACCGTGTATGTGCTGCCATGCTAGAGTGTCTACTGCGCGGCCCCGATCTGGAAGGTAGCCGCGCTCAGCATCTGAGTAGAGAGGGAAGCCTCAATAGGATCCTGAGGCTTCCCTCTCTTAAATAGGAACTCCAATGAAAATAATGTAATTAAAAAGTGTTTCATTTTTACAATAATTTATGTATAAATGATTGTCAGTGTTTGCCATTGTTCATCGAAAAAGCTTTCCTCTCCCTGATTTACATTCTGACATTTATCACGTGGTGTCAGGTGATGTCAGTGGAAGTAGCTGCTGATTGCTTATTTGGCAGTTGGAGACAGCTGTAAACCGCTATTTCCCACAATGCAACAAAGTTGACAGACAGGAAACTGCCAGGACCATGGTCCTCACAGTTTCCTGTAGGATGGGTTTCACTACAGTATCAGCTGATTGGGATGACTTTTTCTTACGGTTTCTCTTTAAGGTGAGTATCTGATTTTGATCCTGAGCTTTGGCTCGGGATCGCTTTAATGCAGAAGTCCTCTGTTGCTGCATTGGGTTTACAAAATAAAAGGGCAGTAGTCATAGTAAGTGCAATTCTGGCTCTTTTTCACTTTGGAATTTACAGCAGTGGTCCACTTTAAATGACTTTACATATAACATTTACCGTACTTAGCACTTTATTAGGTACACAGTACTGATACTGTGTAGGGCCTCCCTAGAAATTGTAATAGAGTACATGGCTCATAAAGTATGGTTGATTCTTCTGTATGTGACAGATACATCCATTTCTTTGTAGAAATCGGGGGGGGGGGGGGGGGGGGGGGGGGTGTTAGAATCCCATTGTTGGCCACAAATGATCATTTCCAGTTGATTTTTTTTTTCCTATTGAAAAAAACTGATTGTAGTTTAAAATGGACCATAAAATTGTACTGTCAATGGGCAATTAAGGTGCAATTAAACTTCTCAAATCAAATTGCTCTGTAGGTAGTCAATCCTCTATTAGAGAACACCTTAAAGTGAACCTCCAGACTAAAAATCTACTCAGCAGAACTGAAAAGCTTGGTGTTTAACAGTTTCACAGCATCAGAACTTTGTTTTTTTTACCAAAGCTAATTTTTAGCTGCACAGAAGCTAAGCTCCGCCCCATCAAAGAAAACTGCCCAGGCATTTTTTCCCTGATTCTGTGTAAAGCATGATGGGATTTCTGATTTTGTTGTTCTCATTGCCTAGCAACTGGGAGGGGTGATCAGGACACAGGGCAGTTGGAACTGTCTCATGCTCCCCGCCACCTCCTTTCAGCCAAAAAGATGGCTGCCCTCATAAAATTACAATCATTTGCATGTTCTTTTAAAACGGGATGGGATTATATTACCTATCTATTTTAATTAACATAACTAATGCAACTTAATGACAGTATGTTTGTTTAGGCTGAAGTTCCTCTTTAACAGAAAGATCTAACCACACCTTATGCAGTAGAAATCCTCCCCTAAAAGCTCAATCAACCATTGTTACTGGGTGTGTGTATAGATGATGGCAGTTGGTGCTTTCTGTATTCCCCCCCCCCCCCCCCCTCTTATCTGCCAGCAGTAAAGAAGATGACCTGTAGGCTCATAGTAGATCAAACAACATCTGCAAATGACACGGAGAATATTAATCATTTCTTGATCTATCTTCTATTTTTTTACTTCTCACTTTGCAATCTATTGATTAGATTTTTTCCCTCTACTACTATCTTTCAGCAAAGTTCCCCTTTAGGCCTCTTTCACAGTGGGACGTTGCGTTTGATGCGACGTTAAAGTCGCACAACGTGCCTCTAACGCAGCGCATGTAGGTTATGAAATAGGACGTTATTTTGCACTGCGTTGTGTCTCTTGGTGCGCGGTTTTCATTGCATACTGATGGAACAAAAACGGCGCATGCATTACATAAAAAAAATTGAGCATGTGCAACACATAACGCAGCAAATTATTATTATTATTATTATTATTATTTATTGTATTTATAAAGCGCCAACATATTACGCAGCGCTTAGCAAATGTATTGCTAAACGCACAGCATGCAGCACTTTCTAAATATTGCAGTAGGGTATTGTACCGTGTTAAAAATATCTGTTCTCCCTTTTGATGTTGCATGTATATAAGCTGTCTGTACCACCAGTTTGCAAACTAACAGCATATAAGCCAGACGAAGGCTGCAAGGCCGAAAGCTTGCTTATTTTTATTCATTTTTAGTTAGCCAATAAATGGTATCATCCTGGTTTATAACTTCTTGCTTCTAAATATTGCTACACGTTACACACAACGCAACGTGTGCACTGTGAATGACGCACAGACTTTGTATTGCTGTGCGTTATAATATTTTATAACGTGCGACTTTAACGTCCTACTGTGAAAGAGGCCAAAAACAGTTCCTGCCCAGATATATCAGTTGGGAATAGTGGGAGTGTAATTGGGTTAACAAATATATTTGTGGACTACTATATACCGGTACATTTATAGATTATTTGGTCAGTGTTCCTATTGTAAAATAATTTCTCTCACTGATTTAGTTTCTGAAAGTTTTCACAGGTTGCCACACCTTTAGTACTGGCAGGTGATCTCTGCGGAATGTTTACTGAGAGTTCTAAAGTAGCGAATATACCTGGTCTCCCAGAATGCTTGGGGTGGGAGAATGCTGTACAACTAATGAGCCTAGGCTAATATTACTGGGAGGGCGGGGCTACATACCAATGTACAGCAGTATATAGACATTGTTTCTGATGGTAAAACCAGGAAAATGAGTATCCTGAATAATTTACTACATTCTTCTATATGTCACTACAGGGCCTCTTTAATAAAACATTACCACTAGCCGACCGCTCCATGCCAATTGGCGTGAACGCGGCGGGAGCCCCAGGACCGCTCCACGCTGATTGGCATGAACAGCCTTCTATGGGGCTAGCAGGAGATTGCGTGCAAATCTCTGCTTGGAAGGCGGAGCTCCACTCCGCCTTCAGTCTCCCAGTGGCGATAGCCGCTCGGAGACTGTTAGACGGCGAAACCTCTGTGTAATTAGGCTGTACAGCGCTGCGATCTAAAGCAGCGCTGTATTGGGGACAGCCATGTGACACAGCTGTCCCCCGGGGCCCAGGAGTGCGATCCACTCTCATAGGCTGAAGCCTATGACAGCCAATCGCCGTGATTGGTTGGCTGGAGGGAGGGAGGGAGGGATTTCTGGAAAAAAAACAAATAGGTAAATTTTATTTAATAATAAAAAAAAAAAAATATAAAAAAAATCGGGGGAGCGATCAGACCCCACCAACAGAGATTTGGTGGGGAGAAAAGAGAGGGGGGAATCACTTTTGTGCTGAGTTGTGCGGCTGTGCAGCGAGGCGTTAAAGCTGCAGTGGCCTATTAACAGAAAAATGGCCTGGTCTTTAGGGGGGTTTAACACTGCGGTCCTCAAGTGGTAGTTCTGCATTAACCTCCCTGGCGGTAAGCTATGCCGCCGGGAGGCACCGCTCAGGCCCCGCTGGGCCGATTTGCATAATTTTTTTTTGCTAGCTGCGTGCAGTGCCCGATCGCCGCCGATCCGCCGCTATACACGTTGCCGCAGCCGCCCCCGCCCCCCCCCCCCAGACCCCGTGCGCTGCCTGGCCAATCAGTGCCAGGCAGCGCCGTGGGGTGGATCGGAGTCCCCTTTGACGTCGCGACGTCGGTGACGTCATCGCGCCCCGTCGCCATGGCGACGGGGGAAGCCCTCCAGGAGATCCCGTTCTTTGGGGCTGGGGGGATGCCGCTGAGCGGCTATCATGTAGCGAGACCTCGTCTCGCTACATGAAAAAAAAATAAAAAAAAACGTATTTGCTGCCCCCTGGCGGATTTTGCCAAACCGCCAGGAGGGTTAAAAAAGTTATTGTTGTTTCTTTATCATTAAAAGGGAAAACTGTTATTGAGTGAGAGATTAAATGTTTTTACGGGTCTTCTGGGGTGTTCTAAATTTTTTTTTTTTTTCATGATCTTAGCAGTGCAGGGTTTTTGTTTTATTTTATTTTTGAATGGATTTCTTTCTGTTCTATATACAGACATTTGCAAATATGACGATAGATGGAGAATATAATATTGTGTTTATAATGTGCGTCACATCTGAAGTACCCTACTCTAAGGCATAGGTTTTTACCCGTAGAGGATTGAAGGCGTCGCCTATGGTTTCTTTCCCAATCAGAAGAAATGTTTTCTTCATGCCATAGCTATTACTGCTGGTCTGTGTAGTCGCCTTTTACTCCTCCTGTTTGAGTTTTTTTGTGTGGATATTGTGGTCGGGGTCAATTTGGTCAGGTGCGGTGCGCGGCATAAAGACGTATTCCTGAACGGATTCCAGCAGGAGGGGAAAGTTTGTTTTTGTAGCAAGATCTGGTGGGATTAATTAGCTCCAGCCGCCCCTCAGGATAAGGTATCCCAGATTAGTGTATGTTTATATTGTGATGTGTCTGTTATGGAGGTTTCGTTTATTTTACATTTCGACTTTTTTTTTCTTCTAAATCTGTGCAGGTCTCGTCCGGAGCTGAGAGCTTGAATCCCGGAGGCCTTCTCGGTGACACAGGTAATGACGCACCTCCTCTGCTTGTACAGAAGACACGGTGACACGTACGCTGGCTGTACCCGGCATTCGCACACCTGAACCCACAGCGCAGCAGGTGTCAATCTTCAGTGGTGTTGGGGAGGGACAACCCCCTCACCTCAGCCCAGAATAATATTCGGCTGTGGAAAAGCTCTGGGGAGCCCATCAACTTTCCAAATTGCTCTGCTTGTCAGATATCAAAGCAGCGGCTTCAGCTGTGAAATTAAAACCAAAATAAACGGGCAGAGGCGAGCATGACAAGTGATGAATTAAATGCAGCTCCGGCGCAGATTCTGTAACCGACTGATAATGTAAACACAGCCACACTGATCGCTCTCTACGCCTTTTTATTAGAATCGGAGGTGGGGGGAGGGGTGCTCACATTACGTCTGCTCCTCGGACTTGAGCAGAGCTCCGGCCCAACTTTTTTTTTATTTTCATTTTGGAAGGAGTGGGGAAAGGTTAGAAATGCTGTCAGATTTTATTGTGAATTGCAAAACTAAAAGGGACTTCCGAGACCGTATGAGAAGTTTTAATTGTAATTATACTGGGTGAGTGTAGGCGTCCCAATGTGAGTGTCAGAATGTTGCTGTTAGGAACAACTTTTCCTCATTGTGGAGGTTAAAGAGTAAATTTATTGGACGCCAATATAAATGTCGCGTTTCATGGGAATCAGACACTTCTTCAGGTTAATAACAAGATGTCTTATCACCCTGCAGCATGAGTGAGGAGTGATACTCCAGGAAGATAAGACACCGTGTTATTAACCTGAAGAAGCGGCCGAAACCCGAGAAATGTGTCATTTATATTGGTGTCCAATAAATATTCTCTTTAACGTCCACAATGAGATAAGATTGTTCCTTACTAACACCAACATTGTCTTTTGACTCTCACATTGGGGTGCCTCCTCCCAGTTCCACCCAGTATAGTCTAGTTTCCCTCTTAGTGCTCATCCCTGCAGCCAATAATCAGTGGTTCCAGTGAACATTTTTTTCAATTGGGGTGCAACACAAGTCCGGAACAGGACTTTTCATCCCAGTGGAGACTGAGATCTCCACATGCTCAAAACAGTGTTTGCCAATAGCAACCAGTGTGTGTAAGTTGTATTTGTTTGTGTAATAATTTCCCTTGTTTGTGGAAATGCTACCCTATTGGTGCTCCTGGTCTGTTTTCCCTGTCTTTTTTTTTTTTCCCGGTCACTGGAGTACCACCTTAATCTCATCAGACCGGACATCAGACCGGACTCCCCCATATTAATTGTAATTATTGTTGAACCTTCATCTCAGTGGAACTTATCCAAAGAGAGTTCTGAGTTTTCTCCTCTCCTTTTTGAAGGTTGGTTTTCATATTGCAGCACAGTTACAGATTGCCCAGCAAGCTGTAACTCTGGGTGTTTCAAGTCCTACCTAATAGACCTAGAGTCATTTTAATCCATGCCATGCACTGATGAGGACCAACTATTCTGAGGCCTGGAACACACTACAAATCGCTAATCGCAATCGCTAGCATTTTGTATGATGAACGTTTTTAAAAAGTGTCAGCTTTTTGCCAGCGATTGTGTAGCGATTAGCGGTTTTAATTCCGATGGGACCTTTCAAATAATTTACATTTTTTTTTTTTTTTTACAGTGTGCAGTAATGTCAAAACGCAGCAAAATTGCTTTGTGTAGGTTTTAACGAGCGATTATGCCAGCGTTTTTATACTTTGCATTGCAGTAACGCTAATCGCTAAAAATGCTGCATGTCCTGCGTTTGCGATTTTGGTGATCGCCATCGCTCCAGTGAAATTTGGCCCATCCATTAACATTAGCTGAGCGTTTAGGGAAATCGCTAGCGGTTTGAATCTCTCCCTAAACGCTCAGGAAAATCGCCGTAGTGGGTTCCAGCCCTGAAACAGTCTGTACAGAGCCACACTAATCCAATATGCATACAATTAACAAGTTTCCACATAACTGCATTCCAGCGGTTCTGGAGGTGTGGATATTTTTCAGGGACAACAAAGGGATAATTTGCATATTCAGCAGTGATGCATTATGGGGCACCTCATATGCACATTGCAACCTTGTTCTGTTTTAAGCAGGCAAATTTCTGCTTTGCATAGCATTTTAGTAAGAACCGTTTTTTTTCGGTCCTCTTTAGAACCTTACAAGTCTGGGTGTTCCAAGTCCACATAGAGCCACATTAATCCATGCCATGCACTGATGAGGCTCAACAAACAGTCTGTATGCATGTTGGATTATTGTGGCTCTGTACAATCAACAAGCTGACACATCATTGCATTCCAGTGGTGTGTCTGTTTTCAGAGACAACAAAGGGAGATTTGCATATTCAGCAGTGATGCATTGTGGGACAAAACAGGAGGAAGGAGGGACAGTGTTCTCCCCAAAAAAATTTTTCAGCTGGGTGTCATGAAAAAAGTAGCCGGGTGGCATGAAAAAGTAGCCGGGTGGCATGAAAAAGTAGCCGGGTGGCATGAAAAAGTAGCCGGGTGGGGCAAGAGAGAGAGAATGCAGGGCTTGCCCTTCTCTGCACCAGTCTGCGTACAGAAGAGAAGGCGGTGAGCCGATGACAGCCGGGTGGTCACCAAAACTAGCCGGGCGGAGCACCCAGCTAAAAGAGCCTGGGGAGAACACTGAGGGATCGGCACTGCAAGGGACTTCTATTTCCAGAGTGAGGCACAATAAACGTTGCACAGGGTGAGGTACAAAAAAAACGTTGCACATTCATGTAATCAAATACAACATGCTGGGCACTAGTCGCCTGATGACCATTTTGCGCAAAAATGATCCTCCGTGGAAGCGCATGTTAGTGTGAAACGGCGTCAAGCGATTAGTGCCCAGCACACTCCGCAGCACTGGTATGTTGTATATGTTGTATTTGATTGCATGTATGTGCTACATTTTTTGTACCTCACCGTTTAGTGTGCCTCACTCTGGAAACAAGTCACTTGCAGTGCCGATCCTCCTGCCTCTTCTTTTGTGCCGATCCTCCTTCCTCCTCTTTTTCTTAAAAAAATGACTTTTTAAGATATTACACAGTTTTATTTTATGATTAAATCTGCTTTTCAAGTGTTAACTGTTTTATTGTTTTTGCTCAATGACACATTCATTGAAGTATGCTAGAGCTAAAATCTATGCACTATTGACCCTTGGTATCTCTTTCCTGCTCTCAGAAGCCGTTTTCTGCTAGGAAAGTGTTTTATTGTTGGAATTTATTATCAGTGAGGGTCACACTGTAGTCACTTCCGGTCTGAGTCAGGACTGAGTCAGCCACTTACATACCTGATATTTAACTCTTTCAGGCAGAGAAAGTAAAAAAGGAACACTGCATAATTATTTGTGTCCTAGGCACTGTACCTATGCATGTCTATCTCATCATGTCACATGTCACCTCGGCTATCCTTTAATACCTTCTGTTTTAAGAAGGCACTTTTCTGTTTTCTATAGCAGGACATTGATTGAACTTGCTGTACTAAACTTTGCAGCAGTGCACAGAGAACTCTCATGTAGGCCAACATCCCTGGTTGCAGCATTATCGATATTCAGTTAAGTTGTTTTTTTTAATCTGCACAATGCACATGGGCTAAATGACACCCTCAGATCCACATACTGTAAGCCTTTTCAGTGACCAGGGGGTTATTAGGCGTAGTGGTGTCTGGAGTTAGATGGCAGTCCCTTTAAGAGTCAGGCAAGCAGCAGAAGAGAGCACTTTGGTAACTGGCACCAGCGGGCCTCTCTGCTCACATCTGGCAGGTGGGGGTGGTAATGGCGATTCACCTGCCTTCTCCTCCTTCACCTCGGCTTCTGGTGAAAATTCCAGGAAATGAGTAATCAGGCCGTACTTAACCCCTCGGCTTCTCCATTCAGCTCTGTAGATCTATGGTAGAGCCTATTAATCCTGCACTCCCTATCCCCATCCCGAGAAGAGGTGGGGGGATGCTGACTCCAATCCCCGTGAGTGTCAGCCGTGAGGGTGAGTGTGCTAATAGAATGAGTGCTTGCTGTGTCTGGTGCATGAGAGCTGTGCAGAATAGCATGGAGACCACTCTGCTACTTCTGCTGACCATGCCAGAGCAATGCAGAGCTTGACTGTAAAGTCTATATTATTTCCTGTAAGAAAAACAAAAGTTTGCTTTCTTAAAACAGAAAGAATTTGCAATAATTCAGGTCACCGGCCGTCAGACTGGGAGCGCGAGTGATTCTTCTCGTTCCCAGCCACAATATCTCCCCCTATGCTGCTATTGCGGCAAGGACTTCCTTGCCGCAATAGCTGCATAGGGGGTGATATTGTGGCTGGGAACGCAAAGAATCACTCGCGCTCCCAGCCTGATGGCCGGTGACGGCGAAACCGGAAGTGGCCGCGGGCGGGGACAGGAAGATCGGAGGGACATGGCCATTAACCCGGCCATTATCATTAGTGGCTTGCACTCAGTGCTGCTAGAGTCCCAGGCTCCAATCCCAACCCGGCCATTATCCTTATCTGCATGACGTTTGTATCCTCTCCCTGTGTTGCCATAGGTGTCCTGTCTGTGCTTCAGTTTCTTTCCACATCCTATCAGTATGCTGCTGCACTAAGTGGGTTCCCCACAACTTTTACAGATCAATTAGGCCTTGTACAGGCATACAAGGACTGTCGCCTGGCAGGAATGGGGACGCTATCCCTTGGGCAACATTGTGGCTAGCTAGCTTGTAGGCTAGTGACACATTCTGTTCCAACGGGGAGCTGGAGGGGAAGGGCAGACAGTGGGCAGTGTGATTAAAGGAGAACTGTAGAGAGATGTATAGAGGCTGCCATATTTATTTCCATTTAAGCAATACTAGTTACCTGGCTATCCTGCTGATCCTCTGCCTCTAATACTTGTAGCCATAGACCCAGAACAAGCATGCAGCAAATCAGGTTTTTCTGACAATTTTGACAGATATGACTAGATTAGCTGCATGCTTGTTTCTGGTGTGATTCAGCCACTACTTCAGCCAAATAGACCAGCAGGGCTGCTAGGCAACTGGTATTGCTTAAAAGGAAATAAATATGGCAGCCTCCATATACCTCTCACTACAGTTCTCCTTTAAGAAAACAGTGCCCTCAACCAGCACTTGCTGAGTTGATCTGATATGCAGATTGCTGGCTGAGGAAACGTGGAGTATTAGCAGCCAGTGTATATGCGCAAATTCTCAGCAGAAGCAGCCCTGACTAGTTACCTCAACTGATAACCAACTAGCTCAGGGGATGTTGAACTTCAGTTCTCGAGGGCTGAAGTCTTCACACATTTTCGGCACAGCTCAAATTAATTGATGGGGCTGAATCCGGAATGGTGGGGATCACCAAGTAGAAGCCATTTCTCAATTTTTCAGTCCATCCTAAACACTGGCATGGGTGTGGCCAGTGAGGACTGGAGTTTGACAGGCCTGAATTCTAGCATGTCTACAAGGCTTTAGTGAAAATCAGTTAGTGATGTAGAGTAAAACCTACTGGATTGGAGGAGCCCGGTGTAGCAAAAATGTATTCTAGAGTGTCTTCAATTCTAGAAGCAATTTTATATCTATAAGCAAGTAAGCAATTTGCCTCTCTCTCGTTTATCTGTATAGAATTGTAGATAATCTAGAATAGAATTTTGTCACATTGGACACCTCCAAACCATTACATTTTACTTAATCTAGACCTCCATAGGAGGTTTTATCTTTACAGTTTTTTATAAACGGAAAGATTCAAGGGGAGCGACCATTCCGTTTCCTGATTGGCCTGCAATACCGAGCAGGGACAGTCATTTTACCACAGGCTTATACGGTGGTTGCAGGATTCTGAATTCCACCTTTGTGAGTATTTTTCCTAATTTGCTACATTTGAACCAATACCTAATGGTGCTACACCATTGGGCTCCCGTTCTCTCTGTACCCAGGGGACGTTGGGCAACTCGACCAGCAAAGGAATTCCCTACATCAGGGGTATGGCTAAGAGAGCCATAACCGCCACATATTTTAAAATGTATTTCCGTGAGAGCCATAGAATATGTTTCAAACTGGGACAGTGCGCATGTGCAGCAGAGGGCTGTCCCTGTTGCCATGGTTATGTGTATACAGTTGGTCTGCCTGGCAGCGGTAGTGTCAGACACGTCTTCAACTTCTCTTGGGTTTCAGTAACATCCGCAATTTCCCCGAGACCAGAAAGTAGAAATATCAACTAATAGCTTGTATAATTAGCTAGCTGATTTGGGGGTTGATTCACTTTATAGGATGAGATCCCTGCACTTTGGCCCAATAAACTTCCTGTCAAGTTAAAGGCAGCCTATTGGGCCAATCAAAGTGCGGGGATCTCATACTACAAAGTCACTGGTCCAGGGTGGGAGTGGGACAATTGGAGCGGCCATTAGTTTTAGGGAAGCTCGAGTTAGTTAGTAGTGACTACAGCAGTAGCGTGCCTACTTTGAAAATTCTACTTGCGCTGCCACACTAAGCTGCGCTGCTTGAGCAATGTAACTTAGTGAATCAACCCCTACTGATTTGTCTGAACCAGATGCAGCCATCAAAAGAGCCACATCTGGCTCCCGAGCCATAGGTTCCCTACCCTTGCCCTAGATCCTTCCAGTTAGTGATGTAATTTGTTCAATGTACTCTGTAAAGTTGTATTGAAAATGTGGCAGTTTTATAGAACTGTATACTATAATAATAATATTAATGATGATTTAGTAGTTACAGCTCTGTGTGAATAGAAGGACGTATGCTCGTTATGTAGATCTATCAAGCGTTAAACCCTTGCAGAAGTAGACGGCACATCCCGGTGAATTGCGCTGTGTTGAGCCTTCCCCTCTGCGCATTTCATGTGTGTTTGCGTTTCCAGTTTATAGAGATGTGTAGAACATTTATAGAAGTGGTACTGGACATTCCATTAATAATCTCATTATAGACTTTGTATTGGGAGACAAAGGTCGGCCCCCCGCAGCCCTGATAGGGACCGGACTGCCATCGTGCTGCTGCCACCGTTGTTTGCCATAGCCAGGCGATGGATTGAGTTGGGCTCCCAGCGGACGCGTGAAAGCTGATGGAGAAGACCAGAATTGCGAGGGGTCCTTGTTTTACATCAGGGCAGGTAGAAGATTCCTGATCCCCGGAGACTGGGGTAGTGATGACGGACTTGCCTTCCAGCACACTCAATAAGGCGAGCATCTCGCAGATTTAATAATGGCTGTAATAAGGTACACGCGGCCCAGCGCTCTGCGGAATACAGATGCAGCGTGGGCCACACTCCAGGGACCTCACTGTGGCGGCTGCCTAACGCTGTTTGTATACGAGGAGTGGAAGTGAAATTTGAAGATGGATAGAGCGGATTAACGATGTTTGATCAGCTCCTTTCATACAGGTTGTATTTCTGTGCCCTGTGTTTGCGGTCAGGAGATCAGGGAACAGACACCTTGTGACCACATTTCATTATCTCCGCGCGTTATATACTTTACAGAAGATCGCTCTGACCTCGGGTGTATAAAGCGGCCTCTCAGAATTCGATTGGATAGAAATTGGCAGGCGTATAATATTTACTTGTAAATGAAGATGGAGAAGACGTTAATGGTATAGGTAAGTACATAGAAGTGGATTGAATATTTCCTTTATTGGGAATTGTTCTCTCAGCTGCATTTGGGAAGTTCATGGACGGAGAGTATAAAGGAAGTATAGAATATTTGCGCAAAAGCAGAGTCTGGTTTTGCACTTACACTTAAAATGTCAACGGGTTTTTTTTTTTTATTACAATGCTGGTTTGCAAAGTAAGTGAGGAATAGGATTGCAGCCGAATAGAGCAGCAGGACTATTCATACAACTGGCATTGTTTAAAGCGGATCCGAGATGAAAAACTAACTATAACAAGTAACTTGTCTGTATATCTTATCTAAAGTTTAGATAGTTTACACAGCATATCTATCTGCAAACAGCTTCAACAGTTTGATAATTTATTCCTGTGATACAATGAGAGCAGCCATGTTCTGTTTGTCACGTTGTCACAGGCTGAGGGCTGGAGATGCTATCAGCTTGCCTGTGTGTAAATTCAGTCCCCTCTTCTCCTCCCTCCTCCCCTCTGCCTCTGAAATCAATGGCTAGTAACCTCCTCCTCCTTCTGCCCAGACTGAGCTCCCATAAGCCCTTGCTACAGTGCCAAGGCACAAAATGGGCTGTGGGCGTGGCTTGTTTAGTTTATAGGGAATTAGAGTATTAAAACAAAACAAAAAATGTGGCTTGAAGAATGCCCTATAAACTATATGAAAGGAACACTATTATGCAATGAGTAAAAGTTTATCTCGGATCCACTTTAAAAGGAAATAAATATGGCAGCCTCCATATGTCTTTTAAGATTGTGATAACAATAATCCGAACACTGATAATGATGACTAAAGCAAAGTATCCACTGAAAGATGAATTGTGTGAAATTACCGATGAACAATCTTTCCACAATTCATCTTTAAAGGTAATCTTGCGACGTGATGCGATTGATGTGTTGCGTTTTTTAAAAGACCAATTGCCGATACGAATCTTAAAATGATGGTGAGGTGCGGACACATTGTTTAATAATCGTTTAACCCTTTAGCAGCTAATTTATTTAGAGGATTGCAGGTGCTTCAGGTCAATTTATTTTAGCATATTTTTTTTTATATTTCTTATGTTTTACATTTGCTTGCTACTATATAGTAATGCTGTAAAGTGTGTTTATGTCCACTTATCACTGGGGGCAGTGTGAGACAATAACAGAGGACTTCTGCTTTCAGTTTCTGTACTTTCTGCTAGCAGAGAGACATCAAAGCATTCCAAGAATTTACAGCGCGAGTGCAGTGCACTTATCTCACGTGAGATAACTCTATTGAAAGTCGAAACACCCAAGAAACGCTGCATATCATTAGTCGTAAGCAGTAGTTTTCTACAATTTTCATGAACGATACCTGAACTATTGGTCGTTCATCATTCGTATTTCAGTATTTTTTCTTTTTCTTGGGCCTTTACACACTGGCTACTGTGGCCCTCTGGTGTTTACACATCATTTCTATTTGTGCCACATGCACAGAACTCAGACTGCTGTAATAGTCTCAGGGGAGGAAGGGGCCCCACAATTTTTTGCAAAGTGGACCTTTGCAGCCTTTATCCACTGTCAGCAGTGAGAGTGGTTTAGTTTCTTTTTTTTATCCTTTTATTCTGGCCTTTTGTGTTCTTGATTGATTTCATTGCAGAAGCCAGGAAACTGACAGGTTTACTCAGCCCGGGTTTGGTGAAGATTTTGTGCTTGCGAGTTCACGTTGGAGATACGGTGGGAATGCTTTCCTCCCTCCCCATCCCATGCTGATGACCATACTGCGCGTACATCGCGACCCATGCTGAGAATCGCACAAATCACAGAGGATAATCTTCTCTCAGATCAAAGATTCCAGCCAGGAGTTATTCTTCTGCCCGTACGCTCCCTCAGCATAATGCGCCCCAGCTTTCTGGACGGAGATCCCTAAAAAGCTGTGAACGACTTACGAGATTGGTGGACGGCAAGCTGCTGGGGTGCCTGCTGGAATCAGCGTGTCAGACTTGAGGTCCTGTCAACTGGCTCATCTCATGCTGACATCAAACATTTTGTTCCAGCTGATGAGTAAGCATTACACTGAGTGGCGTGGTAAAGAGGCAAATAAACATTCACGAGGCTGCTTTACATTGTGCGCACACTCAGTAACTGCAGGGCCTCTTTCACACAGATTGTTGAACTGCCTGCTTATGAAGCCGGAGTTATCAGGCTAAATAACAAAAATGAGGTTTACTCACCTGGGGCTTTCTCCAGCCCCTTGCAGCGGACTGTCCCACGCCGAACGCTCTGCTCCCCGCCGCTGTCCTGGTCTCGCTGCACAGTGCAGAGGCCAACCGCGGGGTCGGCCGCTACTGTCAATCATCGCCACATTGTCCACGGCGCACTGCGCAGGCACAGTAGTTCCGGCCTCTGCACAGTGCAGCGGGACAGCGGCAGGGAGCAGAGCGGTTGGCGTGGGACAGTCAGCTGCAAGGGGCTGGAGAAAGCCCCAGGTGAGTAAACCTCATTTATGTTATTTACCTGATAACTCCTTTAACCCCCTTGCCGTTCCAATTGTTGCGGCAAGGGGGCAGCGCAGCACTTTTCCTTTTTTTTTTAACATGTAGCTAGCCTAGCGCTAGCTGCATGATAGCCGCTGACAAGCGGCATCCCCCTATCTTCTTCGATCACTGCCGGGATTTCCTGCAGGGCGGCACGGCGGGTAGCGGCGGCGATCGCGTACCACACGCAGCTAGAAAAGTGCTAGCTGCGTGTAGGAAAAGAATTGTGAAAATCGGCCCAGCAGGGCCAGAGCAATCCTCCTGCGCGAGTGACCAAGAATTGAACTTCATCCCAATCAGCAGCTGATACCCCCTTTCCCATGAGAAATCTTTTCCTTTTCTCAAACGGATCATCAGGGGACTCTGTATCGCTGATATTGTGGTGAAACCCCTCCCACAGTGTGATGTCAGGACCATGGTGCTGACATCACACTGTAGGAGCCTTGATGCATTGTGGGAAATAACAGCTGTTTACAGCTGTTTCCAACTGCCAAAAAAGCAAGCCGCATCACCTTCCACTGACATCACCTGCCAGCAGTAAAAATGTCGCCATGTGATAAATGTCAGAATGTAAATCAGGGAGTGGAAACATTTTACAATGGGCAAACACGGACTCATTTTTACAATAATTATGCATAAATTATTTAAGCACTTTTGTTCATTACGTTTTCACTGGAGTTACTTTTTAACTATCCCAAGTGGAGTAGTTATTAAAACAAGTGCTTCCAAAGACTGGTGGCTCCGTAGTGTGCATGCGTGAGCGCGCTCTCTGGCACATGCGCAGTACACAGCTGTCCGTCTTATAGAGCACTCATGCTCCCGAAGACTTCCGAAGCCTCCCGCCGCAGGGGATTTCAACGGGGAGCCGGCGCTGGAACTCCGAGACCGTGAGAGGAACAGGAAGGCTCTATAGGACCAAGAGCCTTCCCCCTCCTTAAGAAAGTATGTTTTTTTTTTATTATTTCAAAATTGATTCACGTAAATACCCCAATGTGGTTGAGATTTTTCTGAATTGTTGCCTCTCCTCCAACAGTGGAGAGATTTCCCTGCTATGGTTTGTGTCTCCTCCCCTCCAACAATGTTGTTGTTTTTTTTTTTTCTCTACAATAGTCTGTCTCCTCTCACAAAAGTGTAATATTCCCATATAGTAGTTTGTGTCGCCTCTCCTTCCATAATTTTAATATTTCCAAATAGTAGTTTTTCTCTGTCCCTTCTTCAATGCTGAGATTCATTATGTGTATCCTCCTTCCATAACGTAGTCCTTTGTGTCTCTGTTCCTCCTGCAATGGAGAGCTTTTATTTGTACCTGTCTCCTCCCACAGGGGTGAGATCTCCCTGCAGGAGTTGGTACCTCTTCCTCACCCACAGTGGTGAGATCTCCCTGCAGTAGTCGGTACCTCCTCCTCACCCACAGGGGTGAGATCTCCCTGCAGGAGTTGGTACCTCCTCCTCACCCACAGTGGTGAGATCTCCCTGCAGGAGTTGGTACCTCCTCCTCACCCACAGTGGTGAGATGACCGTGCAGGAGTTTGTGTCTTTGTTGCTCCATCAGTGGTGCAATACCTCAATAGCTTTCATCACTACAATGGAGACTTTTCTTTTCAGCTGTCTCTGTTCCGGCCTCTACCACCATGATGAGATTTCCCTGCAGTAGGTTACTTCTCCCCCTCCCGAAATGGGGAAACTTCTTTGCAGAGGTATATGATTTCCACTACCACCAGTGAGAGGTCTCTGGAATATTTTATAACTCCACCCCTCTCGGCAATGATTTGTGTGTCTTCCCCCCCCCCCACCCCCAAGCTGGTCAAGATTTTCCTGTAATATCGTCTCCCTTCCTCCAGTATACACAAAGCAATAAAGGTGTCGCCACAATTTGACTCTTTAATAAACTCAGTAATTTGGTGGAACTTAAAATTCTGGTTGGGAAATCTCAGATCCTAGAAGATCATCTGGTTACTGCATTACATTGCTTCCACAAAAAGGACATTGTGCTGGATCTGCTGATGATGCTGAAAGTCTTTAGCAAGTTGTTTTCATTTGTCTTTCATAAACTTCCACGTATTTGTGTAGCTGGATTGGCAAGAAAATGATTTTGCCCTGATGACAATAATTATGACAGCTTCCTGGTATTTGATGGAAGAGCCCTGCACTATTATAGCATGACATGTACAGAGATTTGCCGGTTCTGCCCTTCGTGTTGTGTCTTGTGCGATTACCAGAGAGAAACGTTCAGCATCCTTCCATCGCTAAGTTTTCCACTTAGAGGCGCTGTCTGTCATATTTCGCTAGATGTCCTGGTGGAGCCTCGAGGCCTGAAATCAAACGTCGGACACCTGCTGACTCAAGAAGTTACATGAGAGTTTTATGTTTGGAAAGCCGAGGAGCATGAAATTGAGATTTCACCCATCCGTCTGGTGGAACTGTGTGTGCTTCTCATGTGCAACATGTATTTATCAGTGACGAGAGCCCACTTCATGATACTGTTATCACCTCTACCACCATTTTGTACAGGGGTAGTTTTAGGTCAACAGGGTCCGTGGGCAAAATTAATGTGGGGCCCTTGACATGCAGTAAAGTTGTGGCCTATACAGTCCCTTACTTGGGGAGGGAGGGGGGACAGCTTGGGGTTCTGGGTAATTGCCCAGTTGATCCTATGGAAGCATTGGCTTGGGATCAACTGACAGGTCCTTTTAAACCATCCGTCATGCAAGTACTTGATCCCTTTCAGACCACAGTCATTTGATCTCTTGATGACTTTGAAGACTGGAAAAGTTCTGTCTAGTCTACCCCGTGTATACCACAACCCCTTGATTCATCCCACTTGCTTAATCCATAATGTTATCACTTTATCCCTTCTAGAAATGGTCATGTCTAGGAAAAGTCATGGAGAAGCATGTGATCAGTTTGGTCAGGTGATAGATATGCAAGTTAAATTTTGCAAAAAGGGTGTGTGCATCAATCACCAAGTGAACCCTTATATACCTGGCTTAGCAGATGAGGCCTAATTGGCTTATTCATGAGACACTGCGCAAGCAAATCTGCATTTGCTTTCGCATGCCAGGATATGCAGGATTTTGCCAACTAACTCACCGCAAAATGTTTGCCCTGCGGGGGATTACTTCGCACAGCATTTAGCACTTATCCAGGATCGCCACTTGGTGCCCCTCCCCCCCCCCAGGCAGAGGCGGCCTTAGAGTATGCGGGGCCTGGGGCGAGTGTCACATGCGGGGCCTAGAGCCATACGTGTAGGCCATATACCGTATCGCCACGTTCATGGGCTTGTCCGCCTTTAATGCAGTACGCCTTACTATTATTGTTTGAAAACAATTACGTTCGGTAAAGGCCACTAAGCCAACCAATATAAAAAACAATGGTACTACCATTCGCTATTTGATTACATTACATATTTTAATTATTCTATATAGCTAGTACAGCGCCCAGTATATAGCTAGTATAGTGCCCAGTATATAGCTAGTATAGCGCCCAGTATATAGCTAGTACAGCGCCCAGTATATAGCTAGTATAGTGCCCAGTATATAGCTAGTATAGCGCCCAGTATATAGCTAGTATAGCGCCCAGTATATAGCTAGTACAGCGCCTAGTATATAGCGAGTATAGCGCCCAGTATATAGCTAGTACAGCGCCTAGTATATAGCTAGTACAGCACCCAGTATATAGCTAGTATAGTGCCTAGTATATAGCTAGTATAGCGCCCAGTATATAGCTAGTATAGTGCCCAGTATATAGCTAGTATAGCGCCCAGTATATAGCTAGTACAGTGCCCGGTATATAGCTAGTACAGTGCCCAGTATATAGCTAGTATAGCGCCCAGTATATAGCTAGTACAGTGCCCGGTATATAGCTAGTACAGTGCCCGGTATATAGCTAGTATAGTGCCCAGTATATAGCTAGTATAGCGCCCAGTATATAGCTAGTACAGTGCCTAGTATATAGCTAGTATAGCGCCCAGTATATAGCTAGTATAGCGCCCAGTATATAGCTAGTACAGCGCCTAGTATATAGCTAGTATAGCGCCCAGTATATAGCTAGTACAGCGCCTAGTATATAGCTAGTACAGCACCCAGTATATAGCTAGTATAGTGCCTAGTATATAGCTAGTATAGCGCCCAGTATATAGCTAGTACAGCGCCTAGTATATAGCTAGTATAGTGCCCAGTATATAGCTAGTATAGCGCCCAGTATATAGCTAGCACAGCACCCAGTATATAGCTAGTACAGTGCCCGGTATATAGCTAGTACAGTGCCCGGTATATAGCTAGTACAGTGCCCGGTATATAGCTAGTACAGTGCCCGGTATATAGCTAGTATAGTACCCGGTATATAGCTAGTACAGTGCCCGGTATATAGTTAGTACAGTGCCTAGTATATAGCTAGTACAGTGCCCGGTATATAGCTAGTACAGTGCCCGGTATATAGCTAGTACAGTGCCCGGTATATAGCTAGTACAGTGCCTGGTATATAGCTAGTACAGTGCCCGGTATATAGCTAGTACAGTGCCCGGTATAAAGTTAGTACAGTGCCCGGTATATAGCTAGTATAGTACCCGGTATATAGCTAGTACAGTGCCCGGTATATAGTTAGTACAGTGCCTAGTATATAGCTAGTACAGCGCCCAGTATATAGTTAGTATAAATAGTTCCCAGTGCATAACTAATAACAATAATGCTCCCCCAGCCAGCCCCAGTGCCCCGCCCAAATCATGTACCCCTCAAATAATCCTACCTACCGGACAGTATCTGCTGTGCCTCAGCTGAGTCCCCTGGCCTCTGCTCTGCAATACGTCCGGCGGCTGCTGCAGACAGTGGCTCGCTCAGTGAGTCTCAGACTCTCAGTCCTGGTCGGCTCTAGGTCGGGCTGCAGCTGCCACGGGGAGCGCTCTCTCTGCGCATGGATATGACGTCATTCGTGACGTCACTCGCTGGGTGCCAGCAGCCGGGCAGAGGAGGAAATGCCGATGCGCTCCAGCCTATACAGGAAGGAAGCGCATCAGGTCAGTGCGATCGGCGGCTGCTGCCGCCGCAGCAGCCAGCAATAAATATTAAATTAGGCCGGCTCTGAATGGCGGTGCGCGGGGCCTCCTCAAGCGCGGGGCCTGGGGCGACCGCCCCACTTGCCCCCCCCAAAGGCCGGCTCTGCCCCCAGGATCCCAGGAAAAGGGGGGCCAACAGAGCACTCCAAGCACCCTCACTGCTTAGAGACTCTGTAGCCGCTCCCCTGGGGGGGAGGCTGTGTGGGCGGCCCCCCAGGCGCTGCCACGCCAGAGAGTCGCCCCCACCCACCTCCCAAAGGATAAGACCTACCTTATTTCGTATTGCGTCCAAGTGCATTATTATGCCAGGCCAAATGTGCGGATGTGGTCACAGTAAATTAGAACTTTGCAAATCTATCAGCTGATCAAACAAATCAAATGCTTAAGTTTTCTGTGAGTTCTCCTTGACATAACCATCACTAATCCCTTTTACTTCTTCCATCTGTACCATGCTTGCTTGATCTCCTTTACATGCCCTACTTATGATCACTTGGACCTTCCTACAAGCACAGTCTATACTGTGATTGCTTGATCTCTTTTAACCACCCCACCAATTCTATGATCACTTAAACCCTCCTATGTGCCACACCCGTTACATGATTGGTTTATATTTTCTACCTGACCTGTCTATATTTAAATGTATTCAGTCCTCTACATGTTGCATCCATACCCTGATCACTTGATAATGTCTACCTCACTTGATAATGTCTACATTACCTTGATTGCCTGATTGTCATTGCATTTTTGACCCCATCTATGCCATAATTGTTTGATCCTTTCCTCTTGCCCCATCTATCGTAGGATTCTTGATTTTTTTCCTGCTTGCTGAATCTATATCATTGGCACTGGGTTCAGTCTACCTGCTGAGTGTGTCCTATGATCTTACTATTGTCTTCCTGACCAGTCATTCTCATGATTGCCTCATTCCTTGTATCTACTCCATCCATATTGTGATTCCTTGATCCCTTTTACCTGCCTCATCCATACCATAATCATTTGATCCCTTCTACCTGTCCTACTTGTTTTGGGATCACCTGATTCTTTCTAAACCTCACCGCAGCAGTGTGGTCGCTGGACCCCCTTCTAGATGGGAAGGAGACACAGTAGTTAGTGGATGAGGCAGTAAGCTTCCAATGCTACCTACAGCAAATTATAGGCTAGTCTGAACAGGTGTGTTTTTGAGAGTGTTTGAAGTTTCCGGGCTTGAAACATGATGGACTGGCTTTAGGAGAGCATTCCAAAGAAAATGTGATTATTGTGAGAAGTTCTGGATGCAGGAGTGAGAGAAAGTGACTAAGCTAGAGGACAAGAGGGTCTCCTGGGAAGAGCAAAGGTTCCGGGTGGGATGATGGTATCGGAAGATTAATGGGGAAATGGTACAACTTTTGTAGAGCTTTATATGATAGGGTGAGGAGTTTAAACTGCATCCTTTGGGTAATGGGTAGCCAATGGAGACATTGGCAGAGAGGGGCTGCCTCAGAGGAGTGGAAGGAGATGTGGATATCACACCTATGGATAAAAAAAACCTGGGAAACAACTCTAGGGGAACATACAATGCACTGTAGTGATAGGAATATGCCAGCTGCCATGTTTATTTTTGTTTGAACAGCGCATATTGCCTCGCTGTTCTACTAACTCTGCCTTCTGCCTAGCTGATAAAGCTGCTGTAACTGACATAGGGGGACCCTGTGACTCCTCACTCAGGCACTGACCTGGGATAGCTGACAAAGCTGCTGTAACTGACATAGGGGGACCCTGTGACTCCTCACTCAGGCACTGACCTGGGATAGCTGATAAAGCTGCTGTAACTGACATAGGGGGACCCTGTGACTCCTCACTCAGGCACTGACCTGGGATAGCTGACCAAGCTGCTGTAACTGACATAGGGGGACCCTGTGACTCTCCTCACTCAGGCACTGACCTGGGATGCGTACATCAAAAAAGGGCGTCGGGAAAAAAGGGCACGTGGTGTAAACGATAAACAGTATTATCGTTTATAGAAATATTGTGTAGAATTTCGTTTACAAATAGTGTTTTAAGAATTTTTAAATCACTAAATAATGTGTATGAGATCGGCAATTCTTAAAACGTTAACCTTCCCTGTTTGTAAAGTGAAACTTATATTTACGTTTGTTAAAAACCCTCCCTGTACCTATCCCTAACCCCTAGACCCCCTGTTAGTGCCTAAACCTAAGACCCCCCAGTTGGTGCCTAAACCTAAGACCCCCCAGTTGGTGCCTAAACCTAAGACCCCCCCAGTTGGTGCCTAAACCTAAGACCCCCCTGTTGGTGCCTAAACCTAAGACCCCCCAGTTGGTGCCTAAACCTAAGACCTCCTGTTGGTGCCTAAACCTAAGACCCCCCTGTTGGTGCCTAAACCTAAGACCCCCCTGTTGGTGCCTAAACCTAAGACCCCCCTGTTGGTGCCTAAACCTAAGACCCCCCTGTTGGTGCCTAAACCTAAGACCCCCCAGTTGGTGCCTAAACCTAAGACCCCCCAGTTGGTGCCTAAACCTAAGACCCCCCAGTTGGTGCCTAAACCTAAGACCCCCCTGTTGGTGCCTAAACCTAAGACCCCCCTGTTGGTTCCTAAACCTAAGACCCCCCCTGGTGGTGCCTAAACCTAAGACCCCCCTGGTGGTGCCTAAACCTAAGACCCCCCTGGTGGTGCCTAAACCTAAGACCCCCCTGGTGGTGCCTAAACCTAAGACCCCCCTGGTGGTGCCTAAACCTAAGACCCCCCTGGTGGTGCCTAAACCTAAGACCCCCCAGTTGGTGCCTAAACCTAAGACCCCCCAGTTGGTGCCTAAACCTAAGACCCCCCTGTTGGTGCCTAAACCTAAGACCCCCCTGTTGGTGCCTAAACCTAAGACCCCCCCCTGTTGGTGCCTAAACCTAAGACCCCCCAGTTGGTGCCTAAACCTAAGACCCCCCTGTTGGTGCCTAAAACTAAGACCCCCTATAGATAATAATGTTTTACAAACATTAATAAATACAAAATGTAAATAAAAAAATGTAAAATTTTTTGGGTGGATAATAATGTTTTAGAAATGTTTTAGAAATAGTGATTTATTATCTTTATAAACGTTATTCGTCACAGGCTCATTTTGTAAAGTTAAATCATCACAAACATAGTTATAAATCCTTAAAAATCTCCGGGCGCCGTTTGTAAAACGTTAATAATCTCCGGAGCCCTTTTTTCCCTGTTCGGCGCCCATTAAACGATATTTATAATGGGAGTGAATGGGGCGCCCTTTTTGTCCACTTGTCTCATGCGCCCAAATCTCCTGCTTCCACCTGGGATAGCTGATAAAGCTGCTGTACCTGGCCTAGAGGGGACCCTGTGACTCTCCTCACTCAGGCACTGACCTGGGATAGCTGATAAAGCTGCTGTACCTGGCCTAGAGGGGACCCTGTGACTCTCCTCACTCAGGCACTGACCTGGGATAGCTGATAAAGCTGCTGTAACTGGCCTAGGGGGGGACCCTGTGACTCTCCTCACTCAGGCAGTGACCTGGGATAGCTTATAAAGCTGCTGTAACTGGCCTAGGGGGGGACCCTGTGACTCTCCTCACTCAGGCAGTGACCTGGGATAGCTTATAAAGCTGCTGTAACTGGCCTAGGGGGGACCCTGTGACTCTCCTCACTCAGGCACTGACCTGGGATAGCTGATAAAGCTGCTGTACCTGCCCTAGGGGGACCCTGTGACTCTCCTCACTCGGGCACTGACCTGGGATAGCTGATAAAGCTGCTGTACCTGCCCTAGGGGGACCCTGTGACTCTCCTCACTCAGGCACTGACCTGGGATAGCTGATAAAGCTGCTGTACCTGGCCTAGAGGGGACCCTGTGACTCTCCTCGCTCAGGCACTGACCTGGGATAGCTGATAAAGCTGCTGTACCTGGCCTAGAGGGGACCCTGTGACTCTCCTCGCTCAGGCACTGACCTGGGATAGCTGATAAAGCTGCTGTACCTGACCTAGGGGGACCCTGTGACTCTCCTCACTCAGGCACTGACCTGGGATAGCTGATAAAGCTGCTGTACCTGGCCTAGAGGGGACCCTGTGACTCTCCTCACTCAGGCACTGACCTGGGATAGCTGATAAAGCTGCTGTAACTGACATAGGGGACCCTGTGACTCTCCTCACTCAGGCACTGACCTGGGATAGCTGATAAATCTCCTGTAACTGGCCTAGGGGGGGACCCTGTGACTCTCCTCACTCAGGCACTGACCTGGGATAGCTGATAAAGCTGCTGTACCTGCCCTAGGGGGACCCTGTGACTCTCCTCACTCAGGCACTGACCTGGGATAGCTGACAAAGCTGCTGTAACTGACATAGGGGGACCCTGTGACTCTCCTCACTCAGGCACTGACCTAGGATAGCTGATAAAGCTGCTGTACCTGACATAGGAGGGCCCTGTGACTCTCCTCACTCAGGCACTGACCTGGGATAGCTGATAAAGCTGCTGTACCTGACATAGGAGGGCCCTGTGACTCTCCTCACTCAGGCACTGACCTGGGATAGCTGATAAAGCTGCTGTACCTGACATAGGGGGACCCTGTGCCTCTCCTCACTCAGGCACTGACCTAGGATAGCTGATAAAGCTGCTGTACCTGACCTAGGGGGACCCTGTGACTTTCCTCACTCAGGTGCTGACCTGGGATAGCTGATAAAGCTGCTGCACCTGACCTAGGGGGACCCTGTGACTCCCCTCACTCAGGCACTGACCTGGGATAGCTGATAAAGCTGCTGTACCTGACATAGGGGGACCCTGTTACTCTCCTCGCTCAGGCACTGACCTGGGATAGCTGATAAAGCTGCTGTACCTGACATAGGGGGACCCTGTGACTCTCCTCACTCAGGCACTGACCTGGGATAGCTGATAAAGCTGCTGTAACTGACATAGCAGGACCCTGTGACTCTCCTCGCTCAGGCACTGACCTGGGATAGCTGATAAAGCCGCTGTACCTGACCTAGGGGGACCCTGTGACTCTCCTCACTCAGGCACTGACCTGGGATAGCTGATAAAGCTGCTGTACCTGCCCTAGGGGGACCCTGTGACTCTCCTCACTCAGGCACTGACCTGGGATAGCTGAGAAAGCTGCTGTAACTGGCCTAGGGGGGGACCCTGTGACTCTCCTCACTCAGGCACTGACCTGGGATAGCTGATAAATCTCCTGTAACTGGCCTAGGGGGGGACCTTGTGACTCTCCTCACTCGGGCACTGACCTGGGATAGCTGATAAAGCTGCTGTACCTGCCCTAGGGGGACCCTGTGACTCTCCTCACTCAGGCACTGACCTGGGATAGCTGATAAAGCTGCTGTAACTGACATAGGGGGGACCCTGTGACTCTCCTCGCTCAGGCACTGACCAGGGATAGCTGATAAAGCTGCTGTACCTGACATAGGGGGACCCTGTGACTCTCCTCACTCAGGTGCTGACCTGGGATAGCTGATAAAGCTGCTGTACCTGCCCTAGGGGGACCCTGTGACTCTCCTCACTCAGGCACTGACCTGGGATAGCTGATAAAGCTGCTGTACCTGCCCTAAGGGGACCCTGTGACTCTCCTCACTCAGGCACTGACCTGGGATAGCTGAGAAAGCTGCTGTAACTGGCCTAGGGGGGACCCTGTGACTCTCCTCACTCAGGCACTGACCTGGGATAGCTGATAAAGCTGCTGTAACTGACATAGGGGGACCCTGTGACTCTCCTCACTCAGGCACTGACCTGGGATAGCTGATAAAGCTGCTGTAACTGGCCTAGGGGGGACCCTGTGACTCTCCTCACTCAGGCACTGACCTGGGATAGCTGATAAAGCTGCTGTAACTGACATAGGGGGGACCCTGTGACTCTCCTCACTCAGGCACTGACCTGGGATAGCTGAGAAAGCTGCTGTAACTGGCCTAGGGGGGAGCCTGTGACTCTCCTCACTCAGGCACTGACCTGGGATAGCTGATAAAGCTGCTGTACCTGCCCTAGGGGGACCCTGTGACTCTCCTCACTCAGGCACTGACCTGGGATAGCTGAGAAAGCTGCTGTAACTGGCCTAGGGGGGGACCCTGTGACTCTCCTCACTCAGGCACTGACCTGGGATAGCTGATAAATCTCCTGTAACTGGCCTAGGGGGGGACCTTGTGACTCTCCTCACTCGGGCACTGACCTGGGATAGCTGATAAAGCTGCTGTACCTGCCCTAGGGGGACCCTGTGACTCTCCTCACTCAGGCACTGACCTGGGATAGCTGATAAAGCTGCTGTAACTGACATAGAGGGGACCCTGTGACTCTCCTCGCTCAGGCACTGACCAGGGATAGCTGATAAAGCTGCTGTACCTGACATAGGGGGACCCTGTGACTCTCCTCACTCAGGTGCTGACCTGGGATAGCTGATATAGCTGCTGTACCTGCCCTAGGGGGACCCTGTGACTCTCCTCACTCAGGCACTGACCTGGGATAGCTGATAAAGCTGCTGTACCTGCCCTAGGGGGGCCCTGTGACTCTCCTCACTCAGGCACTGACCTGGGATAGCTGAGAAAGCTGCTGTAACTGGCCTAGGGGGGACCCTGTGACTCTCCTCACTCAGGCACTGACCTGGGATAGCTGATAAAGCTGCTGTAACTGACATAGGGGGGACCCTGTGACTCTCCTCACTCAGGCACTGACCTGGGATAGCTGAGAAAGTTGCTGTAACTGGCCTAGGGGGGAGCCTGTGACTCTCCTCACTCAGGCACTGACCTGGGATAGCTGATAAAGCTGCTGTACCTGACATAGGGGGACCCTGTGACTCTCCTCACTCAGGCAGTGACCTGGGATAGCTGATACAGCTGCTGTACCTGACATAGGGGGACCCTGTGACTCTCCTCACTCAGGCACTGGCCTGGGATAGCTGATAAAGCTGCTGTAACTGGCCTAGGGGGGGCCCTGTGACTCTCCTCACTCAGGCACTGACCTGGGATAGCTGATAAAGCTGCTGTACCTGGCCTAGAGGGGACCCTGTGACTCTCCTCGCTCAGGCACTGACCTGGGATAGCTGATAAAGCTGCTGCACCTGACCTAGGGGGACCCTGTGACTCCCCTCACTCAGGCACTGACCTGGGATAGCTGATAAAGCTGCTGTACCTGACATAGGGGGACCCTGTGACTCTCCTCACTCAGGCACTGACCTGGGATAGCTGATAAAGCTGCTGTAACTGACATAGGGGGACCCTGTGACTCTCCTCGCTCAGGCACTGACCTGGGATAGCTGATAAAGCCGCTGTACCTGACCTAGGGGGACCCTGTGACTCTCCTCACTCAGGCACTGACCTGGGATAGCTGATAAAGCTGCTGTACCTGCCCTAGGGGGACCCTGTGACTCTCCTTACTCAGGCACTGACCTGGGATAGCTGATAAATCTCCTGTAACTGGCCTAGGGGGGGGACCCTGTGACTCTCCTCACTCGGGCACTGACCTGGGATAGCTGATAAAGCTGCTGTACCTGCCCTAGGGGGACCCTGTGACTCTCCTCACTCAGGCACTGACCTGGGATAGCTGATAAAGCTGCTGTAACTGACATAGGGGACCCTGTGACTCTCCTCACTCAGGCACTGACCTGGGATAGCTGATAAATCTCCTGTAACTGGCCTAGGGGGGGACCCTGTGACTCTCCTCACTCAGGCACTGACCTGGGATAGCTGATAAAGCTGCTGTACCTGCCCTAGGGGGACCCTGTGACTCTCCTCACTCAGGCACTGACCTGGGATAGCTGACAAAGCTGCTGTAACTGACATAGGGGGACCCTGTGACTCTCCTCACTCAGGTGCTGACCTGGGATAGCTGATAAAGCTGCTGCACCAGACCTAGGGGGACCCTGTGACTCCCCTCACTCAGGCACTGACCTGGGATAGCTGATAAAGCTGCTGTACCTGACATAGGGGGACCCTGTGACTCTCCTCACTCAGGCACTGACCTGGGATAGCTGATAAAGCTGCTGTAACTGACATAGGGGGACCCTGTGACTCTCCTCGCTCAGGCACTGACCTGGGATAGCTGATAAAGCCGCTGTACCTGACCTAGGGGGACCCTGTGACTCTCCTCACTCAGGCACTGACCTGGGATAGCTGATAAAGCTGCTGTACCTGCCCTAGGGGGACCCTGTGACTCTCCTCACTCAGGCACTGACCTGGGATAGCTGATAAATCTCCTGTAACTGGCCTAGGGGGGGACCCTGTGACTCTCCTCACTCGGGCACTGACCTGGGATAGCTGATAAAGCTGCTGTACCTGCCCTAGGGGGACCCTGTGACTCTCCTCACTCAGGTGCTGACCTGGGATAGCTGATAAAGCTGCTGCACCTGACCTAGGGGGACCCTGTGACTCCCCTCACTCAGGCACTGACCTGGGATAGCTGATAAAGCTGCTGTACCTGACATAGGGGGACCCTGTGACTCTCCTCACTCAGGCACTGACCTGGGATAGCTGATAAAGCTGCTGTAACTGACATAGGGGGACCCTGTGACTCTCCTCGCTCAGGCACTGACCTGGGATAGCTGATAAAGCCGCTGTACCTGACCTAGGGGGACCCTGTGACTCTCCTCACTCAGGCACTGACCTGGGATAGCTGATAAAGCTGCTGTACCTGCCCTAGGGGGACCCTGTGACTCTCCTCACTCAGGCACTGACCTGGGATAGCTGATAAATCTCCTGTAACTGGCCTAGGGGGGGACCCTGTGACTCTCCTCACTCGGGCACTGACCTGGGATAGCTGATAAAGCTGCTGTACCTGCCCTAGGGGGACCCTGTGACTCTCCTCACTCAGGCACTGTCCTGGGATAGCTGATAAAGCTGCTGTAACTGACATAGGGGGGATCCTGTGACTCTCCTCGCTCAGGCACTGACCAGGGATAGCTGATAAAGCTGCTGTACCTGACATAGGGGGACCCTGTGACTCTCCTCACTCAGGTGCTGACCTGGGATAGCTGATAAAGCTGCTGTACCTGCCCTAGGGGGACCCTGTGACTCTCCTCACTCAGGCACTGACCTGGGATAGCTGATAAAGCTGCTGTACCTGCCCTAGGGGGACCCTGTGACTCTCCTCACTCAGGCACTGACCTGGGATAGCTGAGAAAGCTGCTGTAACTGACATAGGGGGGACCCTGTGACTCTCTTCACTCAGGCACTGACCTGGGATAGCTGAGAAAGCTGCTGTAACTGGCCTAGGGGGGACCCTGTGACTCTCCTCACTCAGGCAGTGACCTGGGATAGCTGATAAAGCTGCTGTACCTGCCCTAGGGGGACCCTGTGACTCCTCACTCAGGCAGTGACCTGGGATAGCTGATAAAGCTGCTGTACCTGACTTAGGGGGACCCTGTGACACTCCTCACTCAGGCACTGACCTGGGATAGCTGATAAAGCTGCTGTACCTGACATAGGGGGACCCTGTGACTCTCCTCACTCAGGCACTCACCTGGGATACCCAATAATGTGCCTATACTTGGCACGAGCCGCGTATGATCTTCTCCCTAGTGTAGCGCCGTAGCTGAGGTACGCGGTGGAGATTGGGAAGGTGCGGGATATTAATATCCTGTGCGCCGTGGATGGTTCTCTTTGTGCACAGCGAAGGATAATAATCTTTGCACCGCTCAGCTTTCTGGACATCTGCTTGTAATTTTTCGCTGTATGGGAAAAATAGATTTGGAGAAGCCTCGGAGCTGCTGTTCTCAGTGATTTTTCAGGCGGCTGATTGAAGGCACATGATACGCGGCCCACGGGCTGTCCGTGTTTATGTGCACGAGGATTTCACCCATAATACTTATTATCTCATCAGCGCCTCTATGTATTCTGGCATGATTTGGCCCAATACAATTAATTCTATTAATTAACGGTGTTTCTACTTGCACTAAGGAACCGCTGCTAATGTTTACCCGGGGTCTCTGGGGGCTCCTCTCTACACAACCAGGATAGGAGGGGGGGCGGATAGAAAATATTTCAGCATAGCAGATAAATACTGATAAATACATGCACATGATGGAGCATACTGTGGTGGTTGTCAGGCGCCATCTAGTGGCGGTGGAGTATAGTGCAGGTATTTATGGATTATGCTCCATGCTAACCGACTGCTGTGTTCTCTGTTGTCACCAGAATCCCAGGAGAAGATGGGCGATAATCACATTGGGCGATTTCTCTCCGTGGCCCTGTATCCGGACGAAACGCTGCTAAATCGCTACGCCGCCGTGATCTACGCAAGCACGGACAATGGCAGGGTCTTCGAGGAGCTGCCGGGAGGCGGCGTGTGTCACAGCTGTGCGGAGAAGGTGACGTGTTACCTGTGTGACAGTCTGCTAAATGGGTGACATTCCAGCTGTCAACGTGTGCATTCATACGAGACAGAGAGCGGAGATGTCGCTGCCTTCTGTTCTTCACCTCCTCGCTAGAAGCAGAGGAAATTGAGTTGTCATTCTATCATGAAATTCTTTCTGGGTTTTCTTTTTTTCCTTTTTTTAGTTAGTCACTAAATTGTATTTTTTAGATACATTTTTTCTAAACCACGAATTCTTTTGTTTTGCCTCCCATACAAGATCAATATCGGTATGGCTCCATAATGAAAGCAATCAATTGCTCCTCGATCAAAAATGAACTGGGTGGTAAGGACCAGTGGTGTAGTTAGAGATCATAGGACACCATAGCAGAATTTTGATAAGGCCATCAAGTGTTGAGCAATCCCACCTATGAATACCTCCCAACTTTTTGAGATGAGAAATAGGGACACTTAAAGGACCACTATTGCAAAAAATTGTAAAACTTAAAATACTTGTAAACACATACAAATGAGAAGTATGTTTCTTCCAGATTATAATGAGCCATAAATTATTTTTCTCCTATGTTGCTGTCACTTACAGTAAGTAGTAGAAATCTGACAGAACCGACAGGTTTTGGTCTAGTCCATGTCTTCGTGGGGGATTCTCAGCAGGGCCTTTATTCTTTATAAAGACATTACTTGAAATGGTTTTATATAAAGATGCTGGCCAGCCTCCCTGCTCACTGTACACTATGTTAGCAGTTGGACAGGGCAACTGCCATTCACCAAGTGCTTTTTAAAATAAAGAAAACACTGAGAATCCCCCATGAAGAGATGTGTTAGTCCAAAACCTGTCAGTTCTGTCAGATTTCTACTACCTATTGAACATGACAGCAAGATAGTAGAAACGTAATTGATGGCCCATTTTACTCTGGAAGAAATGTACTTCTTATTTGTATGTTTTTACATGTATGTAACATTTTACCATTTTCACGAAGGTGGTCCTTTAAGCCACACCCCAGATCACGCCCCATCACACCTGTAGTCACGCATACCATAAAGATGTCATAAGAAAAATGTTGTTTTTATAATTCAAACCACACTGGTCCTTTCTACCCTGGTTTATTTTCCTTCATATTAACATTTTAAAATAAGTAATCTATCAATTTTAAAGGATGGGAGTAAAGTTTAGAGTCACACATTTTTTTAGTAGAGAAATATATATTTACATAGAAAGAGGGACAAAGTCCTGAAAGAGGGGAAAATGAGGACGACAAGGCTCCCAAAGAGGGAAAGTTGGGTGCTATGCCTATGGGATAGGAGTTAACTGGGCAGTGTGCAGTCCTATGCGATGTATATTTATTGCAAACAATCTCTGGGCACAGAGATAAAGTCAGAAGATGGGGATACACGGGAAATGTAACCTCCCTAGCGGTATTGACAGATATACAAAACATGCTGTAAACAGTATTAAAGGGGAACTGAAGAGAGAGGTATATGGAGGCTGTCATGTTTATTTCCTTTTAATCAATACCAGTTGCCTGGCAGCCCTGCTGGCCTATTTCTCTGCAGTGGTATCTGATTAAAACCAGAAACAAGCATGCAGCTAGTCTTGTCAGATCAGACTTATAAGTCTGAAACACCTGATCTGCTGCATGCTTGTTCAGGGGCTATGGCTAATAGTATTAGAGGCAGAGGATCAGCAGGGCTGCCAGGCAACTGGTATTGTCTAAAAGGAAATAAACATGACAGCCTCCAAATACCTCTCTCTTCAGTTCCCCATTAACATGCATACACATCAATACTCTTCTGCACTGTATACTAGACCCTTGCTTGACACATTTTGGCAAGTTACAGGGGGAAAAAAAAGGTTATGAAAATTAATTGGATCACATTTTTCAAATAAATCCTGGGGAAATAGAACGCCAGGGAGGTTAATAGCGAAGACAAATTACCACTTGGACCCCTCATCTCCAGGGCCTCATAACAGCCATAGAAGCCATAGCAACCAAGTACAGATTCTTCCACCCTGTCCACTTGATCTCAATTTCATACAGCAATCTGAGATTTGATCAAACTGCTAATGTTTCAAAACACCCCAGCCACTTTTTTAAATTGATGAACTGATTATTATTATTTAGTATTAATTAGCGCCAACATCTTACGCAGCGCTGTACAGTGTGTGTGTGTGTGTGTGTGTGTGTGTGTGTGTGTGTGTGTGTGTGTGTGTGTGTGTGTGTGTGTGTGTGTGTGTGTGTGTGTGTGTGTGTGTGTGTGTGTGTGTGTGTGTGTGTGTGTGTGTGTGTGTGTGTGTGTGTGTGTGTGTGTGTGTGTGTGTGTGTGTGTGTGTGTGTGTATGTATGTATGTATGTATGTATGTGTATATATATATATATATATATATATATATATATATATATATATATATATATATATATATATACAGTGGAGAAAATAATTATTTGACCCCTCACTGATTTTGTAAGTTTGTCCAATGACAAAGAAATGAAAAGTCTCAGAACAGTTTCATTTCAATGGTAGGTTTATTTTAACAGTGGCAGATAGCACATCAAAAGGAAAATCGAAAAAATAACCTTAAATAAAAGATAGCAACGGATTTGCATTTCATTGAGTGAAAAAAGTTTTTGAACCTCTACCAACCATTAAGAGTTCTGGCTCCCACAGAGTGGTTAGACACTTCTACTCAATTAGTCACCCTCATTAAGGACACCTGTCTTAACTAGTCACCTGTATAAAAGACACCTGTCCACAGAATCAATCAATCAAGCAGACTCCAAACTCTCCAACATGGGAAAGACCAAAGAGCTGTCCAAGGATGTCAGAGACAAAATTGTAGACCTGCACAAGGCTGGAATGGGCTACAAAACCATTAGCAAGAAGCTGGGAGAGAAGGTGACAACTGTTGGTGCGATTGTTCGAAAATGGAAGGAGCACAAAATGACCATCAATCGACCTCGCTCTGGGGCTCCACGCAAGATCTCACCTCGTGGGGTGTCAATGGTTCTGAGAAAGGTGAAAAAGCATCCTAGAACTACACGGGAGGAGTTAGTGAATGACCTCAAATTAGCAGGGACACCTGAATGATTCTGTGAGTGACTGGGAGAAGGTGCTGTGGTCTGATGAGACCAAAATAGAGCTCTTTGGCATTAACTCAACTCGCTGTGTTTGGAGGAAGAAAAATGCTGCCTATGACCCCCCAAACACCGTCCTCACCGTCAAGCATGGGGGTGGAAACATTTTGCTTTGGGGGTGTTTTTCTGCTAAGGGCACAGGACAACTTAATCACATTAACGGGAAAATGGACGGAGCCATGTATCGTGAAATCCTGAACGACAACCTCCTTCCCTCTGCCAGGAAACTGAAAATGGGTTGTGGATGGGTGTTCCAGCACGACAATGACCCAAAACATACAGCAAAGGCAACAAAGGAGTGGCTCAAGAAGAAGCACATTAAGGTCATGGAGTGGCCTAGTCAGTCTCCGGACCTTAATCCAATAGAAAACCTATGGAGGGAGCTCAAGTTCAGAGTTGCACAGAGACAGCCTCGAAACCTTAGGGATTTAGAGATGATCTGCAAAGAGGAGTGGACCAACATTCCTCCTAAAATGTGTGCAAACTTGGTCATCAATTACAAGAAACGTTTGACCTCTGTGCTTGCAAACAAGGGTTTTTCCACTAAGTATTAAGGCTTTTATTGTTAGAGGGTTCAAAAACTTATTTCACTCAATGAAATGCAAATCAGTTGCTATCTTTTATTTAAGGTTATTTTTTCGATTTTCCTTTTGATGTGCTATCTGCCACTGTTAAAATAAACCTACCATTGAAATGATACTGTTCTGAGACTTTTCATTTCTTTGTCATTGGACAAACTTACAAAATCAGTGAGGGGTCAAATAATTATTTCCTCCACTGTACATATATAAAATATTGTCTTCTCACTAACTGTCCCTCAAAGGAGCTCACAATCTAATCCCTGTCATTGTCATGTATCGTGTAGAGTATGTATTGTAGTCTAGGGCCAATTTTGGGGTTAGCCAATTAACTTAGCTGTATGTTTTTGGGGTGTGGGAGGAAACTGGAGTCCCTGGAGGAAACCCATGCAGACACTGGGAGAACATACAAACCCCTTGCAGATAGTACCCTGGCTGGGATTCGAACTGATCAAAATCATTAAAAAAACAAGAATAGATTGGGCTTGTTGGGATCAGATTCAGTCCGACTGATCAATTAGGACTGAAGAACCCACATGAGTATAGTCAGCCTCACTGGCTATTGTACGCAGAGCAGGATCGTCTACCAGGCAACCTAGGCAGTTGCTTAGGGTCTAGTGGGTACTAAGGGGCCCACCTGCCACCTTCTCTGACCTCTCTCCACTTCAGCTTACCAAAAGCACCACAAGGGGGCTCCAAATCGACTACCCTACCTAGGGCCCTATTACATCTCAGTCCACCTCTGATTGTACTTCAGAGACAGCTGCTGCATACATGTTAAAAGGGCGCAGGGTGAACCCATTAACAGAGTATCGGCAATACTGGTTCTACACACTCCTAACACTTCCGCCCCTAACTATACCTGAAACTAGCTCTGCCGTGAACCCCAAGCTTAACACTACCCATCCCTCCCTAAAAGAACACTGCAAAAAAAATTAAAATTTACACATACAGTAGGCCACAAAAAACTGATAGATTTTGGAATAGTCCATTTCCTCATGGGGAGATGTTATTATTACCTTCTTTACAAAAGTACTTCCTGGATAGGATCTATACAAATGTCCGCCAGCCTCCCTACACATAAGTTACAATGTCCCATGATGATTTGGACTAGTCGAAAACCTGGCAGATCTTTTACATTTTACTACTGTACCTACTGCCACAGAGACAAAGTGTAGTAAAATGTACAGTACCTGTAGCTTCATATCCTCCTGAATGGAAAGGTTCAGCGAGTTGCTAAGAATTCTGTCTTCCATGCAAGTTGTATACAGCTTGCAATTGGGCCAATCAAAATCTATAGGAAGCAATGTATGTTTGGCCCAGTTTCCAGATGAATACAGTTTGCATGAAATCAGGCCCGGATTTATATTACAGGAGCCTATAGGCACAGATTTCCTCGCACCTTGGACTTCACCCTCTATGAACTTAGAAACCCCCAACCGAACCGCACCACAAGTGTGCTGGCTGACTCAGCTGTCACTTCTCTCTTGCCCATCATAGCTACAGGTGCCCTTTAGTGTTGGGTAGCCAGTGCTATGCTCTGTATTAAATAGCTAGTGGTGCCCCCAGCTGAAGTGAGATCTGATCAGTGGAAGGCTGAGAGCTGGGGGAGTAACCTCTCATTTACGCATCAGGACTCTGCATAGGAAAAAAAGGAGGGAGGGAACTGAGCTGCCTTTCCATCATCAGGCACCCGTAGGCATCTGCCTACAGTGCCTGATGGTAAATACGCCCTGCATGAAATTTACATGCAAGCCAGAATTACTTGAACCTTAGCGACCGTTACTGATCATTCTACTTTACATGCAAATTGTATACAGTTTGCAATTTGGGCCTTCCATGTACATCTTATACAAATTGGGCCAGATAAATGCACGTCGTCGTGATTTCAATTGGTCCGATACTGAGCTACATACACACTACATACAAGCTGTCATAATAATAATAATAATAATAATAATTGTCTGTCTCTTTTGTTGAACAGTAATAGAAGGCCCCACATACATAGACCCTTTTATGCACAAGTCACACCTGCTTGAACAATCTTTGACAACCAGCTAAAGGTCTTCTTGAAAGTGCAAACTTTACAATTTTGAGTTCAATTTGAAAAAAAAAAAGTATAATGAATTTGTTCTGATGCATTTAAAGGTGCACCTAAACCGAGGCCTTGTTCACATTATAGGCGTTTTTGTAAAATTCAAAATTGCCCTGAAAGCGCTTGTGCAGTGATTCTCTATGAGAGTGTTCATATCAGAGCGGTTTGTGTGCGATCTGCTTTGAAAAGCGGCGCTTCGGCCATTTTTGAGGCGATTTGCCTGAATGGAAGGTATGGGAAAAACGCAAACCGCTCACAAAACAAAATTGCTTTGGCACGCGATTGCGTGAGCTTTTTTTTTTTTTTTTCTTAAACCGGGGGAAAAAAGCCCATTGTGGACGGACAGGTGAGCCGAACGCAATGTGAACAAGGCCTGAGAGAGATACGGAGGCAGACCTATTTATTTCCTTTTAAACCATACCAAATGCCTGACAGTCCTGTTGATCTTCTGGCATCAGTAGCGTCTCACTCACACCTGAAACAAGCATGCATCTAATTTAGTCAGACTTCAGTCAGATACACCTGATCTGTTGCATGCTTGTTCAAGGTCTATGGCTAAAAGTATTAGAGGCAGAGAATCAACAGGACTGCCAGGCAACTGGCATTGCTTAACCACATAAAGTGAACCAGAGACGAAGCACCATCATGTATTTTACCATATATATCAGTGGGAACATTAGAGAAAACGCCTACCCTGCTGTCTGTTTCATCCTTCACTGCTCAGCCTGCTTGTTACCAGCCCTGATAAAATCCCCCACTGAGCATTCAGTCTGGCTTTGCTCAGGATCCAGCATAGCTGAGTCATTATAGCAGAGACGGAAGGGGGCAGGCTTGTGCTTGAAAAGTCATCAGAGATGACAGACTCCGCTATGATTCCTGAGCAAAGCCAGACTGAATGCTCAGCCGGGGTGTGACGAATATTACGGAAAGTTGTGCGCAAAATCGCCATCGATTTTTGCATGGTCGTGCACAGTCACTGTCAGCCCTGGGTAGGATAACAAATACCTTTCTTTGCTCTTCTTCTGAGAGCATTGCAGGAGTACAGTAGCCTCCCCCACATCCTGTGTCAGGAAAGAATGTCACACGTGGCTAGCTTCCCTGGGGAGAAGCCATTTGGTTACACAGCTCATCTTTCCCCAAAAGAAAAACCTCCTCAAACTGGTTGAGATTCAAATTTCCCTCCAAAAACTCATAGCCTCACACAAAGGGAACGTTAACTTATTAATAATTCAAAATAGGTTTGGCACAGCAAGACCAAAATTACATTTCCTGATACCTAGGAAACAGGTCTATAATTCACATGAATTATCATTCTCTAGCTATCAGGAATCAATTGAGAAACCACTTTATCCGGCATGCGTAGAGCGAATTCGTTAGACTAGGCATGTATAGCCTCATTTAATACAGAGTCGCATGCTGCTTATGAATATGGGCTCGGATTTGCGATACACTAATCTTGGGCCGAGTCACACAAATTATTAATAAATTGGTACATTTCTAGCTCTAAGTCTGAGGGTGGCAACCTGGCTTCCAGGAGGGAACCCTGCCTTAAACACACCTACTTTCCAGGTAGTGACCGCCCCAAAACTGAGGTCAGTAAAAAGTGTTTGCGAGGAACTCCGCCTCAGTTCTCAAAATTCCATCTACCAGGGAAGTCTAGACATGTGCTCACGGAGAACCGGGCGCATGTTGTGTACAAAGACTTTTAACCTGAATGCCTACTTTTAAACTGGACTATTTTCTTCCTTCTTCAAATGGACTGCTCAGCTAACTAAGTAAGAACTTTCTGATTTTATTCCTTTTTATTTTTAAGCTCTGTGTTTTATATGTTAATAGGTGTATATAACTGTATGTAATGCATTTGTGTTATTAAACGTTTAAAAATCGTTTAGCGGTTATGACCTGTTGCTGAACATACACAATCGTACCTATTCTCCTGAACTCGCTACCCTGTGTTTAATAGAAGTATACATTTATAAGCCGTATGCGTGAATCCGGCTCAGATAGTCAGATCTGACCCAGATTCCTGCATACTGCTAATAGAGCGTTCTCCAAGTCCTAGTATAATTACAGTAGCGGGCTGTGTAACTCGCTTGGTGGCAGATCTTTGAATTGTATGTGTGTGGAGTGATTCGGTCGGTATCAGAACGCTCCCTTCGCGAGTCAGTTCATCAAATTGCGAACGCGGGTTACCCTTCGTGATGAACAAATGACCGTGTAAGAGGATTTCTGACGCTGATCGACTGACCCACCCGCAGACCGGCCTAGCGGTCTGTGACACGGGGATTATATCAGGGCTGATAAGAAGCAGACTGAGCAGTGAAGAATGAAAAAGAGAGCATGGTATGTATTTTCTGTAATGTTCCCACTGATATATATGGTAAAATACAGGCGGGTGTTCCGTCTCTGGTTTACTTTAAAGACAACTGGACGGATAGATTTGTCCAGTGTAGTTGTGGAGAGTGCACTACCAGTTTGTTACTAAATATGTGGTATCATTTTAATCGTGAAGAGTTGTAGAATACATATTGGTGTGTCTTAAAGGTTGGATCCACGTCGCATAAAAAATAGATACGGACAAACTCAATGAAACATAAAAAAAGTGATTTTCATTTTTATATTGGGGCAGCACGGTGGCGTAGTGGTTAGCTCTCTCGCCTTGCAGCGCTGGGTCCCTGGTTCGAATCCCAGCCAGGGCACTATCTGCAAAGAGTTTGTATGTTCTCTCCGTGTCTGCGTGGGTTTCCTCCGGGCACTCCGGTTTCCTCCCACATTCCAAAAACATACGGATAAGTTAATTGGCTCCCCCTAAAAAAATTGGCCCTAGACTACAGTACTTACACTACATAATATAGACATATGGCTATGGTAGGGATTAGATTGTGAGCTCCTTTGAGGGACAGATAGTTACAAGAGATATATATATATACACACACTGTACAGCTCTGCGTAATATGTCGGCGCTATATAAATACTAAATAATAATAATAATAATGTCTTGTGTATTGTTTTTAGTCACAAACTGAACCACAAAATTACATTTTTGTATATTTTGTATCAATATAAGACTTGTAAAATGAAAACAAAGTGACAATATAAAAGAAAAAACATATTGTTACCTTAGGAACTTGGCTTTTAAAATTTATATGCCATGAGGGTATGTTAATATTATTTTTGGAAATAAGGTCTTGTAATCATTGATGGTGTACAATGAGAAAGCAAAAAAGCAGAAAAAAACACCTCTATTTCCAAATACAATATTGTCCCCATACATTGTACTAGAACATAATATAAATGTTGTAATAACCAGGATCGATAAGCAAATAAAGTTTGTGGGTTTAATTTATAGTTGACACTAATTATTGTAATGATATAATGGATGTAAATGGAGAAAAAGTGTGTTTTTTCTGTTTATTTCCCTTATTTTCCCTTTAAAATAGGTAATTACTAAACCAAATTATCACACACTAAAAGCCCAATTTGTCCTGAAAAAAAAATATAGATGATTTAAGTGTGATGAGTAGTGATAAAGCTATTGGCGAATGAATGGGAGCAGCGCTGATATACGAAAATTGCTCTCGTCCTGAAGTAGTTAAAGTATACCAGAGATTGGATGATTAAAATATTTGATACTTACCCGGGGCTTCCTCCAGCCTCATAAGCTGAGTCCCACGCCGTCCTCCCACGGTTTGCCGTTCAGCCGCAACTAGCCCCGGTAACTGGCTCAGTCGGGGTCTTCTGCGCATGTGTGGACCTCCCGCACATACTCAGAAGACAAAGTACATTATCAGAGGTTACCTTCAGTAGAAAGATTTCAGAGCTACACCCTGGATAAGTACTGTTGTTAAAGAGACTCCGTAACAAAAATTTCATGCGGTTTTCTTCCATCCTACAAGTTCCAAAATCTATTCTAATGTGCTCTGGCTTACTGCAGCACGTTCTACTATCACCATCTCTGTAATAAATCAACTTATCTCTCTCTTGTCAGACTTGTCAGGCTGTGTCTGGAAGGCTGCCAAGTTCTTCAGTGTTGTGGTTCTGTGATGCATCTCCCCCCTCCAGGCCTCTCTCTGCACACTGCCTGTGTATTATTTAGATTAGTGCAGCTTCTCTCTGCTCTATTATCTTTTACAAGCTGGATAAATCCTCCTCTGAGCTGGCTGGGCTTTCACATACTGAGGAATTACATACAGGCAGAGCTGTCTGCACTCTGCAGGAAGAAATAGCCTGACACTTCAGTGGAAGATAGCTGCAGGGGGAAAGAAACACACAAATGATCTCTTGAGAATAAAAAGGAAGGCTGTATACAGCCTGCTTGTGTATGGATGTATTTTCTATGTGTGGACATACTGAACATCAACCTACTTCCTGTTTTGGTGGCCATTTTGTTTGTTTATAAACAAACTTTTTAAAACTGTTTTTAACCACTTTTAATGCGGCGAGGAGCGGCGAAATTGTGACAGAGGGTAATAGGAGATGTCCCCTAACGCACTGGTATGTTTACTTTTGTGCGATTTTAACAATACAGATTCTCTTTAAGAGGGTTAGAAGGAAGTGATTTAATGCCAGGAGGAATTCCCTCCCCTTTGACTTTTTAAGACTCTCTGTTGATGTGTGATGGATGGTTTCAAAGACCAATGGGAAAGCTCAGGAGTTCATCTCTCTTTACTCTCCACTTGCTACATCTCCTTTAATGTGAAGAACTACTGAAAATGTAGTCATGCAGTCATTACTAACATTAACCTTTGATTATATAGTTTATTATCATACGCTCAGTTTTATGGCTCACGGACTTAAAGGGATACTTAATTTAAAAAAAAAATGATTTTTACTCACCTGGGGCATCCCTCAGCCCCCTGAAGCTGTATGGTGCCCTTGCATCCTCGCTCCGATCCTCCTGTCCCCAACGGCGGCTACTTCCGGGTTCGGCGACAGCCGCCGACAGGCTGGGAACGCGAGTTATTCTCCGCGTTCCCAGCTGCTATATTACCCTCTATGCTGCTATGCTATAGCGTATATGTTATACGCTATAGCAGCATAGAGAGTGATATAGCGGCTGGGAACGCGGAGAATCACTCGCGTTCCCAGCCTGTCGGCGGCTGTTGCCGAACCCGGAAGTAGCCGCCGTTGGGGACAGGAGGATCGGAGCGAGGATGCAAGGGCACCATACAGCTTCAGGAGGCTGAGGGATGCCCCAGGTGAGTAAACATTTTTTTTTTTTAAAACTTATGTATCCCTTTAACGTTGCTTTGAGCACTAGTACTGTCAGAGCTGCTCAGCGAGTTAGTATTTAGCAGTTTCTTGTTGCATTATAGTGCACTGCGCAGCCTCAGCATGAGGACATCAGCGTTGTGCAATTCTTGTGTAATATTGTGCAGTAGTGACCAGCAGGGGCCACTGCTGAGGATGTCAGTGATGTGCTACAGTCAGCAGAGGGATCAGTATTGTGCTTGGTGAAGCTGAACAAGCCGTGTGTCACAGGATTAAGCTGGTCATACGCTACAGAATATTTAGCTAAATTGGAATTGGGCAAAAATCATTTTTACGGCCAGAGCACATTGGCGCTGCAAGCGCACCCAGCGATTGTCACATGGGCGACATTCAAGGATCTGTAATAATGGTTATTTGTCCTACGATGCACACGATGTAGATCGTGGGACAGTTGCGATCTGAGGAGTGTATGGGTAGCCTTGCACAAGGAAGTATGTACATCACTGTGGCTGTGCTAGACTTGAGCATTTGTAACAAAAGGAGAAACCTGAACATGCACAAGATGTATATGTACAAAGGCTTCTGCTCTTCATCCAGCCATAGCTGTAGTGCACCAGCCACCTCTCCTAATCACACTACCACATCCAATGCTGCTCTGTACATTCATTTCATGGAAGGTTGCTTTGCATGAATTATTCTTATGCAAGCTTTAAAAGACCACATTCTCAGCCCCCCCCCCCCCCAAAAAAAAAAAAACTACTTACAGTGATGCCATAGGTGAGTATTACCCCCTACAGGACACATCGGCCAATGTACAGTGATGCTATAAGTAAATATTATACTCTGCAGATACCATAAGTGAACCTTACATCCTACAGGACGCATCAGCCAGTGTACAGTGATGCCATAGGTGAATATTACACCCTACAGGGCACATCAGACAGTGTACAGTGATGTCATAGGTGAGTATTACACCCTACAGGGCGCATCAGCCAGTGTACAGTGATGCCATAGGTGAGTATTACATCCTACAGGACACATCAGCCAGTGTACAGTGATGCCATAGGTGAGTATTACACCCTACGGGGCGCATCAGCCAGTGTACAGTGATGCCATAGGTGAGTATTACACCCTACAGAACGCATCAGCCAGTGTACAGTGATGCCATAGGTGAGTATTACATCCTACAGGGTGCATCAGTCAGTGTACAGTGATGCCATAGGTGAATATTACACCCTACAGGGCACATCAGACAGTGTACAGTGATGCCATAGGTGAGTATTACACCCTACAGGACACATCAGCCAGTGTACAGTGATGCCATAGGTGAGTATTACACCCTACAGGACACATCTGCCAGTGTACAGTGATGCCATAGGTGAGTATTACACCCCACGGGGCGCATCAGCCAGTGTACAGTGATGCCATGGGTGAGTATTACACCCTACAGGGCGCATCAGCCAGTGTACAGTGATGCCATAGGTGAGTATTACATCCTACAGGGTGCATCAGTCAGTGTACAGTGATGCCATAGGTGAATATTACACCCTACAGGGCACATCAGACAGTGTACAGTGATGCCATAGGTGAGTATTACACCCTACAGGACACATCAGCCAGTGTACAGTGATGCCATAGGTGAGTATTACACCCTACAGGACACATCTGCCAGTGTACAGTGATGCCATAGGTGAGTATTACACCCCACGGGGCGCATCAGCCAGTGTACAGTGATGCCATGGGTGAGTATTACACCCTACGGGACACATCAGCCAGTGTACAGTGATGCCATAGGTGAGTATTACACCCTACGGGACACATCAGCCAGTGTACAGTGATGCCATAGGTGAGTATTACACCCCACGGGGCGCATCAGCCAGTGTACAGTGATGCCATGGGTGAGTATTACACCCTACAGGGCGCATCAGCCAGTGTACAGTGATGCCATAGGTGAGTATTACACCCTACAGGGCACATCAGCCAGTGTACAGTGATGCCATAGGTGAGTATTATACCCATCAGCCAGTGTACAGTGATGCCATAGGTGAGTATTACACCTTACATAAATAAGATTTATCATTTTCTAAAACTCTAAATTTGTTATTTTTGGCAAAGTAGTTCAAGCCCGAGTACTCCCTGGAACCTTCAGAAGTACCCCCTGGGGTACGCGTACCACACGTTGAGAACCTAGGCCCTACAGGACACATCAGCCAGTGTACAGTGATGCCATTACTTAATATTGCTCCCCTGACATTGCATTGATAAAACGAAAACAAAAAGAACCTCAGCATAGCTCATGAAGCCAGCAAATACACATAACACTTGTAATGTAAGCAGAGTATGTTTGTTTCATGCATCCATTGATGTTAGTGTGAGCCAATGTTGTACTGTGTTCTGAAACCCCTGTGCTAACGGTGGACGCTTACACATCTTACACAAACAGTGAGCACATACAAAATGGGACATGTCTGAATGGATAAAAAAACTGACTGTGAATCTACATGAGATCACCCTATACACCACAGACCTAAACCTTGTATGATGCAACCCTAAGCATCCCCTTGTGTTCCTGAAGGTAGCAAGTTGTATAACAGTCTTTAAAAACTTCAACTTGATTATGAGAAACTAAGAAGTAGGCAAGCCTACAAAAGAATTATATACAAAGTTTCACTTCTGAGTAATGCTGTGCACTGGAGTCCTTAGCCAATGTCTACTGATGTCAGTGGTGAGTATAGCTCCATACTGAACTTCTCAGCCAATGTCCAGTGAAGCCACTGGTGAGTATTGCTCCATACTGAAGTTTTCAGCCGATGTCCAGTGTTGCTACTAATGAGTATTACTCTCTACTGGACTTCTCATCCAGCATCCAGTAATGCTACTAGTGAGTATTGCGATGTACTGGACTCCAAATGCAGTGCCTAGTGAGGCCACATGTGAGTATTGGGCCATACTAGACTCCTCAACCAGTGGCCACTGGTGATCATTGCTCTATATTGGACTTCTCGTCCAGTGATGCCACTTTTGAGCATTGCTCTATATTGGACTTCCCATCCAGGGTCCAGTGATGCCACTGGTGAGCATTGCTCTATTTTGGACTTCCCATCCAGGGTCCAGTGATGCCACTGCCGAGTATTGCTCTTTATTGGACTTCTCGTCCAGTGATGCCACTAGTGAGCATTGCTCTATTTTGGACTTCCCATCCAGGGTCCAGTGATGCCACTGGTGAGCATTGCTCTATTTTGGACTTCTCGTCCAGGGTCCAGTGATGCCACTGCCGAGTGTTGCTCTTTATTGGACTCCTCTGCAATGAACACGCAGATGAAATAATTGCACGGTTGCAGATATGAGGCTTTCAGTCTTTGTCTTTAGCCGGCTGACGGGAGACATCAGGGAAGAGGGGGTTGCTTTGGTAAGATTAAGCGATTAAATATGCAGAGTAATCGCCCTCCATCTGTTTATCATATTAATGACTGTGCCGTTGTCAGCCCCCAGCATTGGAACGTTTATAGGAAGCCACCGATAGGACAAACGCTTGTTGTTAATTAAAAGAGCATTAACCCTAATGGTCTGAAGGTCCGAGACGTCATTTGCGGAGCGCTGCAGCACACAGGACGCTGCGCCATAACAAATGAAGCAATCAGGACAGAGGAAAGGACAATTTAACATCCAATCATTATTTTATGGCCCGGAGCACAAGCTCTGATACGGGAACCTGAGCCGGCATGGAAAGTCAACAATTAACTTATTTATGTAACCTACAAATGAGCCTGAGACTTAATTGCTTGTAGCTTCCTTTTACAGGCGGCTTGGGATGGCGATCAGTTGTAATAACAGCGATGATTAACATAGACTTTTACCCGCACGCTCTGACATCACACCCAGGAGGGCTCCAGCCACCGGCACTGCCGCTCTGTGACTTATGATGTGGCCGGTGCACCATGGCAAAGTATAGTGTAAATATTATGCTCTTCGCCATTGTGGAACTACAGGTACCAGCAGGCAGTTATTATAATGTGGTTGTCATGGACACAGTATTTACAAGCAGAGAGATTCTAGTGGCAGCACGGTGGCGTATTGGTTGGCACTCTCGCCTTGCAGCACTGGCTCCCCAGTTTGAATCCCAGCCAGGGCAGTATCTACACAGAGTTTGTATGTTCTCCCCCGTGTCTGCGTCCTTTTTCTCCGGACACATCCAGTTTCTTCCCACATCCCAAAAACATACAGATAAGTTAATTGGCTTCCCTCTAAATTGACCCTAGACTACGATGGACAAATGACTATGGTAGGGATTAGATTGTGCGCTCCTCTTGAGGGACAGGTAAATGACAAGACAATAGACTTTGTACGCCGCTGCGGAAGATGTTGGCACTATATAAATACTAAATAATAGTGTCCTATCAAGTTGTGATCCGTACTGCTATACCTGTTCTTTATCTGAAAACAAACGGCTGGCCCTTTTCAACATATATTCTTTAAGCACCAGTAAACCCAGAATTCTCAAGATTCACACATCACAAATGCTGCAGAGCCCCCACCGCCCAAAGCTTGCGCACAGGACACTGCTGCACAAAGCTTGCGCACACTACACCGCCGCCCAAAGCCTGCACAAAACAGGACACTGCCACCCAAAACCTGCGCACACGACACCGCCACCCAAAGCCTGAGCACATGAACCTGCCGTCCAAAGCCTACGCACACAACCCATTCGCCCAAAGCCTGCGCACACAACACTACCGCCCAAAACTTGCGCACACAACACCGCCACCCAAAGCCTGAGCACAAACCTTTTGCCCATAGCGTGCGCATACAATTCTTTTGCCCAAAGCCTGCGCACACACTACCGCCCAAAGCCTGCGCACACGACACTGCCCCGCAAAGCCTGCGCACACACTACCGCCCAAAGCCTGCGCACACGACACCACTGCCCAAAGCCTGTGCACACACACACACTAAAGTCTGCCCACTGCATGGGCGCAGTAGGCGGCAGTTGTGGCGTGTGCATGCGCAGCTGAGTCTATGCAGTGCATAATTACTACCTTGTCTTTGTCGACTATGTCTCATGGGTTGTGTATATGCCTACTTATGTGTATAGTGCTATATCTGAACTGTATGCTTACTGTTACTGAACTGTATGTGTTTAAAAATATACACCATCAGCGACCCTGTATGTGCCAAAAACAATTCCAGGTACATCAACCGTTGATTATTAGATTTATTATTCACTACAGTGGCTCAAAGCGTTGAAAAGGGTTCACTTTACTGATGCCAGGCAAATCAGAATCTGTTTATTCGCCGATACATAATGGCCCCACCCAGGTAGTCGCTACTTCGACTGCCTGCCACCAGGTTGCCGCTACAGATCCATCCCCACCAAGACTTCCAGGCATTTGAACACTTTTTCCTCAAGCTGTCCTCCTGCTGGACTCGAGCCACCACCCTCGCTAAACTCCCTAGCCTTGCACTGCTGCCCAAATCAATAATCATCATGCTTGCAATCCTTTAGTATGCTTGTTATGTTGTAATCTTTGTGATCCATGAATTTGCTGCCCAAATCATGTTTGCAATATTTTCAGTATGCTTGTTATGTTGTAATGTTTCTGCTATGTCACTAACTCTCTTGTTTTGTTTTTCCTTTTCTGATTGTGCCCAAATGTTTTTTATCTGTAAAAACCGCTTTCCATGCCGTGTGAACCACAAAAATGTCCGGGTGCGATGTCTGTCGCACTCGGCGAATAAACTGATTCTGAAATAAATGCTAGATTATTGCTGCTTTACTTGTTGTTTATTGTTAACAATCTTTTTGCTTTTACTTTTGATTTTGTCTTCTAAGCCTAAAAGGCACTCTTGGTTGAACTGCCTCTTCTCCATCTTCCAGACTCTTCTGTGTCCTCACAAGATTGGAGGAAGCCAGGTGATCCGCCTCCCCAGGAACTGTACCCACATTAAGGTCTGCCGTCCCCGGGCCCATCTCTCTGCACTGCAGGACAAGATGTAAGTATCACAATACCTGGGTGTATCTCATTGTATCATTAGGATCTCCATCATGATGTGATGTCTTCATTGTAGCATTATGAGTAGTCTGTGGCATCTCGTCATATTATTAATGGGATTAATTGCATTTATCAAGGTCTTTGTCGTGCCTTTTTGAGGTGTCGCTGACTCCTCATTGCATCATCTGTAGGGTGTCTCTATTATAGGTCTTCATTGTACTATTGTAAGGTGTCTCTAGTCTAGACCTTCCCTTGTACAATCTCTGGTCCTTCATTGTTAGAATAGGGTGCACTGCTGACACCTCTCTCTATCGTTCTGTAGTGTCTTTAGATTTTGCCCCATTGTGAGGTTGGTGCTTTTTCCTCAGTCTCATTATATTGGTGTCTTTTTGTGCCATCATGGAGTGTGCATAGCTTGTAATGTCATCATGAGGTGCCCATGGGTCTTCTTTCTGTCATTTTTCCCGTCTCTGGCTCCTCCTATTATCTCCAGACAGCTCACAGTATCATTGGGATGTGGAGTCTGCTATCTCTGTATTCATGTCTCTTTATCTTCACTGTATTATTGCTGGGTTTCTATCCTCATGGAATCATGGGATGTCTCTGGATTTTCATTATACTAATGTGGCATGTGTCTAGCTGTAATGTGGTTGTGTCTGGACGTTAATGTTGTCAATAGGTTTGGATGGCTTCATATTATGTCATTTGTACAGTATGTGGCTCTATATAATGTCATTGCACAGTGTGCTTCTTCGTCTTCATATCATTTTGAGTTTTCTCTTGGCCTTCATATCATTGTGAGTTTTCTCTTGGCCTTCATATCATTGTAAGTCATTTCTTGGTCTTCATATCATTGGGAAGGTCTCTTGGTCTTCATATCATTGGTCATCATTTCATTTGGAGTCATCTCTTGGTTTTCATATAATTGAGTCATCTCTTGGTCTTAATTTTATTGAGTCGTCTCTTGGTCTTCATTTCATTCCAACTCATCTCTTGGCTTTGATATCATTGTGATTTGTATTTTGGTCTTCATAACATTGTGAGTCATATCTTGGTCTTCATAATATTAAGAGTCATCTCTTGGTATTCATATCATTGTGTGTTGTCTCATAATCTTCATATGATTGCGAGTTGTCTCTTGGTCTTTATATCATTGAGTTGTTTCTTGGTCTTCATATCATTGCCAGTTGTATCTTTGGTCTTCAAATCATTGAGTCTTCGCCATGATATTCACATCACTGTATCCTGGACTTCTACACACAGGTGTGATATGTACTGAAAATGACTGTTCGTATTTCACACACAAGGTTATAGGAAGAATATGAAGTCTCACGCATTGTGGTTACAATTTTACATTCAGTATCCAGGGCTGTGTATCCCAGGCTAACCATTTCCGAGAAGCAGATCTATGAGCCACCTGGGAATGGAAGCATGAATTAAATTAGCATGTATTGAGTACACACGTTTGTCATGGCTGCTGCATGACAAGCCCAGACATGATCATGTGTGTCAGCTGTGACGTTAATTGACTCGACAGCGCTAAGAAGAATGAGTGATTGTCGGGCTCACATGGGGAATAGACAGGTGAGCCGGGAACGTGGCAGATATTGATTACTGTTATTAGAAGAAGAGTAGCAGATTCCTGCGTGTTTACTGCAGTATTACTCTGCCTCTTATACTGACTTCTATTCATTCATTAAAGCAAACATGAACCGAAAAATAAACATATAGACGTCATACTTGCCTCCCGCAAAGTCTGCTCATTCATCTTTCTCCTCTATTCTGTCCTGTTTGTCCACTGTGATCAATGGAATTCTCTATCCTCCATTTTAAAAATGGTGATAACCCCATAACAGCTTCCAAGTCAGCACTGCAAACCTGCAATGTCTGGTACACACAATGGTTGAAGGAGAAAGAACACAAGGACACCGAGAGCCCAATATAGTGTAGTATGTATGGATCATGATTGGATAGGTGAAAGGTAGGTAAAGAAATACTCACAAACCAGGGTTACCACAATAGGCAACCACTGTGACGGCAGGTGGTGAGAAAACCTGTCCCCAAAAAGTCACTCTCTCTAGATAGGAAGAAACGTGGAACGATTTCCGCCGTTTCACCAGGGTGGAATGACAGTTGATGCAAGCGAACAGAGGCGCCAAAAGGATAAAACAATATACTAAAAGTTTTACAACATGGACGTGGGGGAGGTGGAAATCCAGCCACTCCAAAGGACACTGAGATAAGTACTTTTTCATGTAAGCAACAAATGATTTATTTATACACTCCACAATAAGTACAACGCATTTCGCTGGCGTGACCCCACTTCTTCAGGCAATACAGATAGGTTTATATAGCACTGGCTGTCCGGGTCTGTACATACATACACAATGCAATTTTCTATCAGATTGACGGTCAAATTGATTATTTCCGACAGGTGCAATCTGATTTCCAATCTTATTATATAGTGATCGGAAAATCAATCAGAAAAATGATCAGAAATCCGATTGGCCCTGTCGGAAATAATTGTTCCGACCGTCAATATGATTAATATATGAAATAGACCCATTGCATGCAAAGTGAGATATTTCAAGCCTTTATTTGTTATAATTTTGATGAATATGGCTGACAGCTTATGAGAACCCCAAAATCAAAATCTCAGACCATTAGAATATTGTGAAACTGTTCCATATTCTAGGCTCAAAATGTCAGAAACAAATCAGCTACCAGTAATTCATCCAAAACGCATGCAAAAGAGTTCCTATCTCATATCTTAGTTTCACCTTTTAAGTTGAATTACTGAAACAAATGGACTTTTGCACAATATTTTAATTTCTCAGGGGAAAGACCTCACATCTGGACCTGCAATAATGGGCAGATTTATCACAAATTATTTATTGACAGAATTCTTGTGTGTGCAGCTTTCATTTTTTAGGCTGGCTTTGGGTTGTTCTTCATCCTGTAATTTGTGGATGTTAATACAGGTTCGTCATCTGCACCACGTATTTGTTGTGCAGTGTATTGAAGGAAGCATCATTAATATAAGAAAATAATAATTTATTGAGCATCACATACTGCTGTGTGACTGACAGGGCTGTGGAGTCGGTCCAAAAATGCACCGACTCCGACTCCTGAGTTTAGGATTCCTCCGACTCCTCTAATTTGCATATTACAATTTTGTTGATTAACCGTATGTAACGTGAAATTCGTCTGCCAACGCTTAGGAAAGACAACTGAAGTGAGAAGGATATGTAGACTACTATATTTATTGCCTTTAGACTAAAACTAGTCCTTGGTAAGAGTACTTGTAAAAGGTACAGACCAGAACAAAGAACATCTATCAGGCCCTAGGCAGTGTAGCTGTGGGTACATGTAAGAATGATGTGGAGGTACTCTGCAGGGGAATGAGGAGATTCTTCCTCTATTACACATTCTTCATGCACAATCTGAACAAGGTTTATGGGTGACAGACAACACCTCTGTGTTCAATGTGCACAGCATTCTCAGTGGATTCCCTGCAGCTCTGTGGGGAGTGCATATGTAGAGTATAGTACTACTGTGTAACAAAGGAAACCGGAGACAGATGAAATTAAAGTTTTATACTTACCTGGGGCTTCCTGCAGCCCCCTTCAGGCTAATCAGTCCCTCGCTGTCCTCCTCCGCCACCTGGATCTTCTGCTATGAGTCCAGGTACTTGAGCCAGTCTGGTGTAGTGCGCATGCACACACTCCGCCGACGGGAGCGTACTACACCTGCGCAGCACTATTGTGCAGGTGCAGAACGCTCCTGGCTGTGGAAGCGGCACGTAGCCAGACTGCTCTGACTGGCTGAATTACCTGGACTCATAGCAGAAGATCCAAGTGGCGGAGGAGGACAGCGAGGGACTGAATGGCCTGAAGGGAGCTGGAGGAAGCCCCAGGTATGTATAAAGCTTTTCTTTTAATTCGCCTCAGGTACCCTTTAATTCATAGTCCCCAAACCAAATTTTAACAACATATCAAATTATTTGATTTTATGAGCAAAGAGAGTGCATACATGTGCATAAACCAGCATCAATGCAGAATTATTTCCATCTCGTTGACCATCTCTATTAGTGACACGGCTACATATCAGGCTTTATACTTACAGCATAGATGTTATTTAGTATATATAAGAGATTCCTGTGTACACATCATATATACTGTACAGTCACAATCAGATGTGTATATCTGACTTTAAAAATACGGGGACTGCTTTATTGAAGCAGCACAAGTAACTAATTTTGATTGGTTTATTTCATTTTTGTGGACTGAACACAGCTATTACTGTGTATATAAATTATTTATGATGACTTATCTGAGAAATAGAACATTTTATCATATTTTCTATTTTAATTACAGTTACAAATTCATTAGGAGTCGGAGTCGGTGCATTTTTTCCCGACTCCGACTCCAGGCACCCAAAATTGCTCCGACTCCACGACTCCGACTCCACAGCCCTGGTGACTGAATCACCACAATTGTCACAGAGTCCTGTACACACACTGTGCATTAGTAAAACGTGCCAAAATGCCCACTGTTTTCTCTGATTAGTATAATGCAAGTCAGTTGTAAATCTCTGAGCTGAAGTGTGGAGGCGGCCACCGCACTGAATCTCATCGGAGCCGGGCTGCACTTGTATAGCATGTCCAGCGCTGACACACGTGGGGCTAAAACTGTCGCCATTCAGTTCCATTGAATTGCAGCCGGAAAGACCTATAAGCCCACAGTTCAATCTCCCATGTAAGAAAGGCCTAAAGAGACACTTTTACCCAGGATTACACGTCATCCCACTCAATAGCTGATACTCCCTTTGCCACAAGAAATCTTTACCTTTTCTCACATGGATCATGAGGGACGTCTTGTATGGCTGATATTGTGGGGAAACCCCTCCCACAGTGTGATACTTGTTGCATTGTGGGAAATAACATTAGTTTTCAACTGCCAAGCAAACAATATGTCCCTCTGTGCGTATATACATAAACACACACAACCTTTTAGTCTATTACATTCTTAGTGGGTGGGTTTATGGATAATGGCAGTTGGTGCTTTTTTTTCCTTGTCTGCCAGCAGTAAGGATGATGACCTGCTGAATCAGACCTGAACAAATTACACAGTGAATATCTTTTTTTATTTTTTAACTTCTCACTTTGCAATGTATTGATTTATTTTTTTTCACCCTACTTCTATCTTCAAGTAAAGTTCATCTTAAAGCATAACTGTAAGGCATAAAATCAAAATCAATTATTTATTTTTATCTGGTAAACCAGTATTAAGGTTGCTAACCGGGCAATCCAAAAGTTAAAAATCACTCTTAATTTTCTTGTTGATAAAAGATCATTCCCCAGTTTACCTGGGTCTTGTTTGGTACATTGCCGCACAAAGGAAAGGTTACAGGGAATGCTGGATTTTATTTTTTTCTTCTTTACTTTCCCCTCAGACATAACTAATGCAGCCTGATTGGCTGAAGCCTCTTTCCCTGCTGTTTTTCCCACCCACACCTCTGCAACTCCTCAGCATGAGAAATATTGGCTAATCAGAGAGGAACAGAGTCACACAGTGAAGATGCACTTTCTATTGCAGAGCTGGGTGGGAGTGTTTGAAGCCTGGGAGGAGAGAGGCCAATGAAAACACAGAGTAAGGGAGGAAATGATCTCAGGATTGGCTTCCAGATGGTCTGAAGATGAAAAATCTTAAGAAGGACTTTCACTTTTTTTTACTATAGAAAAAAAAGTAGAGCAAGTATTTATCTACTTATATACTGTATGGTTTTTTGTTTGTTTTTAGATACTATGGCTGACAGCTCCTCTTTAAAAGTTTCCACATCTTGCTGCCATTCAGGCTTCTGTTGTCTGTTGCTTAGTACTCATGCAGCAAGATTGGAGTTTCTGGAAAATCTGTACTCCCGAGTTCTGTGGCCATGGTACCCAGAAAATGCAGTCTGCGCTAAATGTTGTTAATGGAAGAGGCGTAGGTGCAAATTGAAATGGAAAGATCATTGTAATAATCTTACATTACAAAATGACTTGTTTAGAGGGATGGAAGGTCTCACTTGCCAGGAGAGGTTAGGTAAACTGGGCTTATTTAGTCTGGAGAAAAGACGACTTAGAGGAGATTTAATTAAGAAGTATAAATCCATCAGATAGCAATATAAACTCTTTACAGATGAGCGTTTTTGCCCCTAGGCTTTTACAAAGGACTAGGGGACATGCACATAGAGGAAACAAGATTTAGCCATGTATTTAGGAAAGGGTTCTTTACGGTAAGAGTGATTAAAATGTGGAATGTATTACCACAGGAAGTAGTTATGGTGGCTTAGATGCTTTCCTTGCATTGAAAAGACATCCATGGCTATAGTTACAAGTTAATTCCTGGTGGTTTTGATACAGGGATTTTATCTGATTGGCATCTGGAGTCAGGTAGAATTTTTTCCCCGTTTTTGGAGCTAATTAAACCATGCCTTGTAAGGGTTTTTTTTTGCCTTCCTCTGGATCAACAGGGATATGTGAGGGAGCGGGCTGGTGTTGTACTTTATTTATTACTTGAACTTGATGGATGGATGTTTTTTTTTTTTTTTACCCAAATAACGAGGTTACGCCAATCTATGTTCTTGGCAATTTTCGTGGTGAAATTGGAATCTCCCTTTACAAATGTCCAGGCTGCACCTCCTCCTTTATTCTGTAACCTTCATATAAGATGTTCTGCAGAAACTATGCACCGTACAGATGAGTGATATGCAGCCGCCTCCGGCTTTGACAATGATGATGTGTTAGCGTATTGCATAAAACGTTTCCCATGAAGGTCCATATTGCGCCTAATCCTCATTCCGTCTCTATGGGGCTTGCTGAACTGATAGAAAACTCTTGGCTGGTCATACATGATCAGATCTTTCCTCCGTACTGATGACAGATGGAGATTTGAGGACACTAAGGATGGTCACACATGGAAACCACCTGAAGCTCTTTCTCCCGGGGCAAACAGTTGTTGTGTGTAATGTGAGCCCGGCGAGGGGATTCTTTCAGCTTCTGAGGATGACGACACACAGATCTTAATTGCTCACAGATATTAATTTTGTGGATGTTCCGTCAGAAAAGGCAGATCTCTGCAGGACATGCTCACTTGTTTTCTATAACAGGTTCTGCTGTGAAGAATACCTGCTGACTGCTGTAGCTTTAAAGAGACTCTGAAGTGAAAAAAAATATATAATATAATGAATTGGTTGTGTACTATGAATAATTACTAGAAGATTAGCAGCAAAGAAAATTTTCTCATATATTTATTTTCAGGTATATAGTGTTTTTTCTAACATTGCATCATTCTCTAATATGTGCAGATTACACAACACTCAGCATTCAAAATGATTCTTTCAGAGCAGTCTGTGAACTAATGACCTCTCCTCTGGCAGAGAAAAAGTAAATGGTTAACTAACAGTAGAGATAATAAAAGTCAGAAAACAGCCCTCTCCACCACTTTGAAAGTCGTAGAGTTTAATTGCTTTTTTGTATAGAGATAACAACTGGAGTTTCTTAACTCTTCCTGTACTGGAAACAATTAGACTGATGTATCTGATTTTAATGTTTTATTTCTTAGCTGTACTACACATACAAATCATAATATCATAATTTATTTTTCGCTTCAGTGTCTCTTTAAAGAAGGAATGGGCGGGACCTTTCTGTGAATCCGCGCCTGGCTGTTTATGGAGTGAGAATCAGGCGTGGTCAGTATTTGTGCCCGCCCCTTCTTGCCTCACTAAGCTACCAGTACTTAAATTGGCCAACTCTCACAAAATCAATGCTGCAAAACCCTGTCAAAGATATCACATTAGTAGAAATAGATTAATTTATCCAATAAGAGCAGCTTAGTCAGTGAGAAAGGGGCATGCAAGTCTCACTCCATAAACAGCTGGATACAGGTTCACTTCAAAAAGCAGAATTTAATTAGGTAGTGACTTTCAGATTTTTTTTTTCCTTTCCAAATTTCTAATTAAACAGAGCAAAGATGCCCATATGTGTAAAAAAAACGAAAAAACAAAACCAAAAAACAAAAAAATAAATAAACCACCGCTGTGAAAAGCCGCTAGTAGAATACCGGTTCCTCCATGATATCTGTGCCATCTATAACCGTTATGTAAATCTGAAAGGGGAGTGAGGTTAGATAGGAGGGTAGTTGGGCCCTGTGACACCCATTAGGCCCTATGCACCATACAAAGGTTGCCTTACAGATGGTCCTGCTCTGTCCACTCCCAAGCCATAATAAATCACAACTTTTATGAGCCTAACTAGTTTTATATTCTGCATTTTTTATATTACCGTATATACTCGAATACAAGTCGACCTCATGTAGAAGTCGACTCCAATATTCAACCCTCTTTAGCTGGAATATTTTATTGACTCAAGTATAAGTCTACCCAGCAAAGTTAAGAGCTGCACTGCATACAGTATTACAGCCATTGTGCCCCCCCCCCCATGCCTTAAGTGCAGCCAATAACACCTCCAGGCCCCCCAATGCAGCAATTATCCACCCCTTCCTGCAACCCAGTATCTTTCCCCCCTGCCCCTTTCCTTGTAAGTTGTTGTGGCCAAGACTTTCAGACCTGTGATTTCTTGGCACTTCTTTTATCAAAAAAGTGTCACTAACCACTGGGTAAATTGCTGCAAATGGGAATGTCACAAATAGTACACACATAGCTCAGTGTTGCTTGTGACTCGTGTATAAGTCGACCCCTATACTTTTATTTAGTGAGTCAGACCTAAATTTCTAGGCTTATACTCAAGTATATACAGCAGTATATAGAAAACCAGTACCCGAAATACTAGTAAAAATTAGCAATGGTTAGAAAGACGAGCACAAAAGAGTGAAAGAAGAAAAATGGTAAGAAAATGGGGGAAAATAGAAGAGAAAAAGAACAGAAAGATAACCGCTCTACCCATACCGTCCTCTCGCCTATGTTTCTCATAGTGTTATGGTCTATTCAGATACTCCAAGGCCGCCATATTTTCTCAAATGGCCTGTTAATGTGCTGACCGTTTTTTCATATCACATAAAAATGTTTGTGTCTCTTCCATTGTCAACTCCTCAAATAGGACTGTTGGCTTCTTCCAGGACCTTACATTTTTCAGAATGGTTTTTTTGATGGCTAGATTAATATGTACCAGTATGTGGGCAATTGTTCTTAAAGCAGAACTAAGTAAACTAATAATATATATACATATAATATATTACAATTCTTACAATAAAGTCAGTGTTTAACCATTGTAAACTTTTTCCTCTCGCTGATTTACCTTTCCTCTACCTGATTTACATTCTAAATATATCACAGGTGGTGTCCTTTTTAGTCCTGTCAGGGTCAGCTCTGCGGAATGTTTGAATTCCGAGAATTCCAAAGCCAGTGAAAATAATGCCTAGTCTTCCAGCATGCCTTGGGAAGAGAATTCTGCCTAGCTAAACAGCAAAGGCTTAAGCATCAATGGGAGGGCAGGGTTACATACCAATACAGCAATATATATGGTGGCTATAGGGAGTGTTTCTGATTCTGAAACCAGGAAAATTGCTGTCAAAGTGTGTATCCTTAATAATTTACTGCATTATACAGTGTGTATATATATATTAGGGGTGGGACGGCGAATCCACGAATCCCTTGAATATTGAGAAATATTCGAGATTCGTGGATTCGAATCCCGACGCCATTTCCCCCTTAACGAATCCGCCGCATTCCCGCTGCATCTCCGTGCAACCGCCGATCCCCCGCTCGTCCTCTTCCGACAAACCCCCCCCCCCCCCCGCGCCGCCTCCGCTCGCCCCTTGCATAGATGTGAGCATTGGCTCACCTAACACCTGCCCTGGATTTCCTATCTGCCGCCAGCGCAGAGCCGCAGACCTCGTTTCCTCCTCTGTTCCCTCTAGTAACCGCCCGGCGCTTCAGTGATGACGCGATGCAAAAGTGGATCACTAGGGGGAACAGAGGAGGAAGCAAGAGGTCTGCGGCTCTGCGCTGGCGGCAGGTAGGGAATCCAGGGCAGGTGTTAGGTGAGCCAATGCTCACATCTATGCAAGGGGCGAGCGGAGGAGGCGCGGGGGGGTCGGAAGAGGACGAGCGGGGGATGCAGTGGGATTCGGTGCTGGATCCCCTTGTTAGGTGAGCCGATGCTTTTTTTTTTTTTTGTATGTAGGGGGTGAGCAGAGAAGGCGCACAGAAGGAGGGGGTACCCTGGCTAGCTATACTGAATGCGCCTATACCTAACTAGCTACACTGAATGCGCCTATACCTAACTAGCTACACTGAATGCGCCTATACCTAACTAGCTATACTGAGGGTCCATATACCTAACTAGCTATACTGAATGCCCCTATACCTAACTAGCTATACTGAATGCCCCTATACCTAACTAGCTATACTGAGGGTCCATATACCTAACTAGCTATACTGAATGCCCCTATACCTAACTAGCTATACTGAGGGTCCATATACCTAACTAGCTATACTGAGGGCCCCTATACCTAACTAGCTATACTGAATGCCCCTATACTTAACTAGCTATACTGAATGCCCCTATACCTAACTAGCTATACTGAGGGCCCCTATACCTAACTAGCTATACTGAGGGCCCCTATACCTAGCTATACTGAATGCCCCTATACCTAACTAGCTATACTGAATGCCCCTATACCTAGCTATACTGAATGCCCCTATACCTAACTATACTGAATGCTCCTATACCTAACTAGCTATACTGAGGGCCCCTATACCTAACTAACTTTACAGAAGGCCCCTATACCTTGCTAGCTATACTAAAGGCCCCTATGCTTTGCTAGCTTTATTAAAGGCACCTATACCTAACTAGCTATACTGAAGACACCTATGCCTAGCTAGCTATACTGACGGCACCTATGCCTAGCTAGCTATACTGACGGCACCTATGCCTAGCTAGCTATACTGACGGCACCTATGCCTAGCTAGCTATACTGACGGCACCTATGCCTAGCTAGCTATACTGACGGCACCTATGCCTAGCTAGCTATACTGACGGCACCTATGCCTAGCTAGCTATACTGACGGCACCTATGCCTAGCTAGCTATACTGAAGGCACCTATGCCTAGCTAGCAATACTGACGGCACCTATGCCTAGCTAGCTATACTGAAGGCACCTATGCCTAGCTAGCTATACTGAAGGCACCTATGCCTAGCTAGCTATACTGAAGGCACCTATGCCTAGCTAGCTATACTGAAGGCACCTATGCCTAGCTAGCTATACTGAAGGCACCTATGCCTAGCTAGCTATACTGAATGCACCTTTACCTAGCTACCTATACTGAAGGCACCTTTACCTAGCTACCTATAGTGTGAGCACCTAGCCTGCTTACCTATACTGTGGGCAACTATTCCACGGATTGCAGGATTCGTTAGATTAGATATATATATACAGTGGTGTGAAAAACTATTTTCCCCCTTCCTGATTTCTTATTCTTTTGCATGTTTGTAACACTTAAAGAGACTCCGTAACAAAAATTGCATCCTGTTTTTTTCTCATCCTACAAGTTCCAAAAGCTATTCTAATGTGTTGTGGCTTACTGCAGCACTTTGTACTATCACAGTCTCTGTAATAAATCAATGTATCTTTCCCCTGTCAGATTGTCGGCCTGTGTCTGGAAGGCTGCCAAGTTCTTCAGTGTTGTGGTTCTGCTATGAACTCCCCCTTCCAGGCCCCTCTATGCACACTGCCTGTGTGTTATTTAGATTAGAGCAGCTTCTCTCTTCTCTCTTATCTTTTACAAGCTGGATAAATCGTCCTCTGAGCTGGCTGGGCTTTCACATAGTGAAGAATTACAGACAAGGGCAAAGCTGTTTGCAGGAAGAAACGAGCAGCCTGAAACTTCAGTGCATGAGAACTGCAGGGGGAAAGAAACACACAATGATCTCTTGAGATTCAAAAGGAAGAGTGTATACAGCCTGCTTGTGTATGGATGTATTTTCTATGTGTGGACATACTGTACATCAACCTACTTCCTGTTTTGGTGGCCATTTTGTTTGTTTATAAACAAACTTTTTAAAACAGTTTTTAACCACTTTTAATGCGGCGGGGAGCGGCGAAATTGTGACAGAGGGGAATAGGAGATGTCCCCTAACGCACTGGTATGTTTACTTTTGTGTGATTTTAACAATACAGTTTCTCTTTAAATGTTTCTGCTCATCAAAAACCGTTAACTATTAGTCAAAGATAACATAATTGAACACAAAATGCAGTTTTAAATGATTGTTTTTATTATTTAGTGAGAAAAAAAAAACTCAAAACCTACAGTGGAGGAAATAATTATTTGACCCCTCACTGATTTTGTAAGTTTGTCCAATGACAAAGAAATGAAAAGTCTCAGAACAGTATCATTTCAATGGTAGGTTTATTTTAACAGTGGCAGATAGCACATCAAAAGGTAAATCGAAAAAATAACCTTAAATAAAAGATAGCAACTGATTTGCATTTCATTGAGTGAAATAAGTTTTTGAACCCCTACCAACCATTAAGAGTTCTGGCTCCCACAGAGTAGTTAGACACTTCTACTCAATTAGTCACCCTCATTAAGGACACCTGTCTTAACTAGTCACCTGTATAAAAGACACCTGTCCACAGAATCAATCAATCAAGCAGACTCCAAACTCTCCAACATGGGAAAGACCAAAGAGCTGTCCAAGGATGTCAGAGACAAAATTGTAGACCTGCACAAGGCTGGAATGGGCTACAAAACCATTAGCAAGAAGCTGGGAGAGAAGGTGACAAATGTTGGTGCGATTGTTCGAAAATGAAAGGAGCACAAAATGACCATCAATCGACCTCGCTCTGGGGCTCCACGCAAGATCTCACCTCGTGGGGTGTCAATGGTTCTGAGGAAGGTGAAAAAGCATCCTAGAACTACACGGGAGGAGTTAGTGAATGACCTCAAATTAGCAGGGACCACAGTCACCAAGAAAACCATTGGAAACACATTACACCGCAATGGATTAAAATCCTGCAGGGCTCGCAAGGTCCCCCTGCTCAAGAAGGCACATGTGCAGGCCCGTCTGAAGTTTGCCAATGAACACCTGAATGATTCTGTGAGTGACTGGGAGAAGGTGCTGTGGTCTGATGAGACCAAAATAGAGCTCTTTGGCATTAACTCAACTCGCTGTGTTTGGAGGAAGAAAAATGCTGCCTATGACCCCCAAAACACCGTCCCCACCGTCAAGCATGGGGGTGGAAACATTTTGCTTTGGGGGTGTTTTTCTCCTAAGGGCACAGGACAACTTAATCGCATTAACAGGAAAATGGCCGGAGCCATGTATCGTGAAATCCTGAATGACAACCTCCTTCCCTCTGCCAGGAAACTAAAAATGGGTCGTGGATGGGTGTTCCAGCACGACAATGACCCAAAACATACAGCAAAGGCAACAAAGGAGTGGCTCAAGAAGAAGCACATTAAGGTCATGGAGTGGCCTAGTCAGTCTCCGGACCTTAATCCAATAGAAAACCTATGGAGGGAGCTCAAGCTCAGAGTTGCACAGAGACAGCCTCGAAACCTTAGGAATTTAGAGATGATCTGCAAAGAGGAGTGGACCAACATTCCTCCTAAAATGTGTGCAAACTTGGTCATCAATTACAAGAAACATTTGACCTCTGTGCTTGCAAACAAGGGTTTTTCCACTAAGTATTAAGGCTTTTATTGTTAGAGGGTTCAAAAACTTATTTCACTCAATGAAATGCAAATCAGTTGCTATCTTTTATTTAAGGTTATTTTTTCTATTTTCCTTTTGATGTGCTATCTGCCACTGTTAAAAAAAACCTACCATTGAAATGATACTGTTCTGAGACTTTTAATTTCTTTGTCATTGGACAAACTTACAAAATCAGTGAGGGGTCAAATAATTATTTCCTCCACTGTACATGGCACTGTGTGAAAAAGAAATTGCCCCCTGAACCTAATAACTGGTTGGGCCACCCTTAGCAGCAATAACTGCAATCAAGCGTTTGCGCTAACTTACAACGAGTCTTTTACAGCGCTCTGGAGGAATTTTGGCCCACTCATCTTTGCAGAATTGTTGTAATTCAGCTTTATTTGAGGGTTTTCTAGCATGAACTGCCTTTTTAAGGTCATGCCACAACATCTCAATAGGATTAAGGTCAGGACTTTGACTAGGCCACGCCAAAGTCTTCATTTTGTTTTTCTTCAGCCATTCAGAGGTGGATTTGCTGGTGGTTTTTGGGTCATTCTCCTGCTGCAGCAACCAAGATCGCTTCAGCTTGAGTTGACGAGCAAATGGCCGGACATTCTCCTTCAGGATTTTTTGGTAGACAGTAGAATTCATGGTTCCATCTATCACAGCAAGCCTTCCAGGTCCTGAAGCAGCAAAACAACCCCAGACCATCACACTAGCACCACCATATTTTACTGTTGGTATGATGTTCTTTTGCTGAAATGCTGTTACTTCTACGCCAGATGTAACGGGACATGCACCTTCCAAAAAGTTCAACTTTTTTCTCGTCGGTCCACAAGGTATTTTCCCAAAAGTCTTGGCAATCATTGAGATGTTTTTTAGCAAAATTGAGACGAGCCTTAATGTTCTTTTTGCTTAAAAGTGGTTTGCGCCTTGGATATCTGCCATGCAGGCCGTTTTTGCCCAGTCTCTTTCTTATGGTGGAGTCGTGAACACTGACCTTAATTGAGGCAAGTGAGGCCTGCAGTTCTTTAGATGTTCTTTAGATGTTGTCCTGGGGTCTTTTGTGGCCTCTCGGATGAGTTTTCTCTGCGCTCTTGGGGTAATTTTGGTCGGCCGGCCACTCCTGGGAAGGTTCATCACTGTTCCTTGTTTTTGCCATTTGTGGATAATGGCTCTCATTGTGGTTCGCTGGAGTTCCAAAGCTTTAGAAATGGCTTTATAACCTTTACCAGACTGATAGATCTCAATTACAGTACTTTTGTTCTCATTTGTTCCTGAATTTCTTTGGATCTTGGCATGATGTCTAGCTTTTGAGGTGCTTTTGGTCTACTTCTCTGTGTCAGATAGCTTCTATTTAAAGGGAAGGTTCAGGGAGGGTATTGAAAAAATAAAAATCAATTTCCACTTACCTGGGGCTTCCTCCAGCCCGTGGCAGGCAGGAGGTGCCCTCGCCGCCGCTCCGCAGGCTCCCGGTGGCCGACCCGACCTGGCCAGGCCGGCTGCCAGGTCGGGCTCTTCTGCGCTCCAAGGCCCGGCACTTCTGCGTACCACGCGGGCGCGCTGACGTCATCGGACGTCCTCTGGGCTGTACTGCGACGAGGGCACCTCCTGCCTGCCACGGGCTGGAGGAAGCCCCAGGTAAGTGGAAATTGATTTTTATTTTTTCAATACCCTCCCTGAACCTTCCCTTTAAGTGATTTCTTGATTGAAACAGGTGTGGCAGTAATCAGGCCTGGGGGTGACTACAGAAATTGAACTCAGGTGTGATAAACCACAGTTAAAGTATTTTTTAACAAGGGGGGCAATCACTTTTTCACACAGGGCCATGTAGATTTGGAGTTTTTTTTCCTCACTAAATAATAAAAACCATCATTTAAAACTGCATTTTGTGTTCAATTATGTTATCTTTGACTAATAGTTAACGGTTTTTGATGACCAGAAACATTTAAGTGTGACAAACATGCAAAAGAATAAGAAATCAGGAAGGGGGCAAATAGTTTTTCACACCACTGTGTATATATATGTATGTATATATATATATATATATATATATATATATATATATATATATATATATATATATATCTCACTACAGTGCCTCTTTAGGGGGGAAATACACTACGCAGAGAGTGCACGATCTCGCACACAAACAACTGCCTAGATTTGAAATCGATGATTGAGAAGAGATCATTTCTCAGTCTAGCACTACCTGATTTGCATAAAATTTCAGAAAATATATGTTTGAAAATCCACTTATCCGCCGCTAGCTTTGTACTGGGATCGGAGAAACCTGGGTGCCATCAATCACCCACTGATTCCTCCCACATCTAACACAAATAAGGACTTTTCACAATCAACCAAACTAATTGTCTAATGCTGTGATTGTAATGGAATCATTTTTTTTTTCAATAAATATGGGACCAAATGTAATAATATATTTTGTTTAATGTGAAAAAAAAAATCTTATGATATAATGAATTGTATGTGTAGTACGGATAATTAATAATAATTTTAACATTGCATCATTCTGTCATATATGCAATTTACAAACCACACTTTGTATTTTAAACTTTGAAACAGAGCAGAGCTAATGACCTTTTGAACGTCCCTGCAGTAAAACCTTATCTGAAGCTACCTCTCACTGTTTGTTTAATGTATGAGTGCTTCAGAAAATAGCACTGGGTTGGAGAGCTCAGAGAAGCTCGTTTGCATAGATAACACGTGAAGTTTCCTGATACTTCCTGTACTGGAAACAATAGGAGACTTTTTTTCTTTGCTACTAATGTTCTATTTTTTAACTGTACTACACATACAATTCATTATCTTATAAGTTTATTTTCCCTTCAGACTCCCTTTACCACTTCAGGACCACAGGTTTACACCCCCTCTAGTGACCAGGCTGTTTTTTTACAATTTAGGGCTTTGCAGCTTTAAAGCCTCATCTACACGCGTAGATGAGGCTGCGATCCGGCGGCTCGATTAGCCGCCGGATCGCCTCTTCCGCGTGCCCGCTGCGTCCCCGCTCACGCGCCGCATTCGATTCCCCGCTCGTCCCCGCCGGCGCCGCTTATCTTCCGCTCGATTCCCTGCCATTGTCCCCTCGGGGGAGCGAGCAGGGAATCGGCGGAAGCAAGATCTGTCCTGTTGGATCTCATCAATCGATTGATAAGGAGCATCGCAGCCGCATCTACGTGTGTAGAAGCGGGTTAAGAGCTTGCTGCAGAGCCACACAATCATGCACTTATATGAATCCCCCCCCCCCCCCCCCCCCTTTATGAAAGCTCTGTTGGTGGACTCTGATCGCTGCTGGGATGTATGTTTGTATTTTTAATATTTATTTGTTTTTGTTTTTTTTAAGACATTTGTCAATTTTCTTTATATTTTGTTTTTTTTCCACACCCTCCCTCCCTACTCCAGCCAATGACAGCGATCGGTTGTCATAGGCATCAGCTTATGAGAGCCGATTGCTCTTCAGCCTCTCTAGGGCACAGCTGAGTGACACGGCTGTCCCCAGTACAGTGCTGCTGTAGATCGCATTACTGTACAATGTAAATAGATGGCGGTTTTCGTCGTCTAACAGTCTCCTAGCAGCGATCGGCATCAGCGTGCATAATCTCCTGCAAAACACCGCCCCAGGACTTGACGCCTTTTGGCGTTAGGCGGTCAGGAAGCAGTTAAAGATAAGTGATGTAGTGACATATAGTGAAATGCAGTAAATTCTTAAGGATGCCCACTTTTACGTCAGCCTATTCCTGAACCGAGAGATATGGAGGCTGACATATTTATTTCCTTTTAAACAATGCTAGTTGTCTGACAGTCCTTCTGATCTCTTTGGCTGCAGTAGTGTCTGAATCACACACCTGAAACCAGCATGCGGCTAATCCAGTCAGACTTCAGTCGGAAATTCCTCATCTGCATGCTTGTTCAAGGTGTAAGGCTAAAAGTATTGAAATCGAGGCTCAGCAGGATAGCCAGGCAATGTGCATTGTTTAAAGAGAAATAAAGGTCCGCCTCCATATCACTCTCAGTTAAGGTGTATTTTATTTATTATGGATTTGGCAACAGAAACACTTCCTATATCTATTTATTGCTGTATGTAGTCCCGCCCACCCAGTGATTCTTAGCCTAGGCTGCTTAGCTGTGCGTAATTCTCCCACAGCATTCTGGGAGAGCAGACGTTCCGTGCACTTTCTTCCAAATTCTCAGAAACACAGACAGAAGATGCTGCCACCTGTGGTAAATTTCAAAATTTAAAGGGAACCTGTACTGAGTAAAATTATTTAAAATAAACACATGAGGTAACTTCAAATGAACATTACATAGTTACCTTGCCATCAGTTCCTCTCAGAAGCTCACCATTTTCCGCTGACCATGATCCCTTCCAGTTCTGACAATATTTTGTCAGAACTGAAATATATCAGTTGCTGTCAGTTACAGCTGAGAGGAGAACTGATGTGTCCATGTTTCCCTATGGCTCAAGTGGGTGATGTTACAGTTTAACAGTGTGCTGACCAGGAAGCTGTTATGGGGTAATGGCCATTTTTAAAATGGAGGACAGAGAATTCCATTGATCACAGTGGCCAAACAGGATGCAGGAGAGGAAAAAGAGATTGAGGAGTAGACTACACAGGAGGAGGTAAGTATGACCTGTGTATGGTTATTTTGACTTTTAATTTTCAGTTCAGGTTTTCTTTAAAGGGTTCATCGAATTTCACCACTGTATCTATCTATCTATTTATCTATCTATGCTATATACACAAACATGCTTAGTTTCCATGCTGTGTGTATGTTTGGCATTGGGATCACCTCCTGTCACCATATTGTTAGCATGGTTTCAGCAGCTGGCCTGGCTGTTGATTAGTCATACAGATGATGTTATTCCTGATGTCCCAGAGATGGGAGGTAAGCGTTCCCTGCAGACTCTGCCTGTCTCTGCGGCATCACCTACAATTACACTGCAAGTGGAGATTGTGCAAAACATTCTCAGTCAGTCACTGTGGCAGATCAGCAGCCTCCTGTGAGCTGCAGGTGGATGTATTTTGAAGAAGGGGGGTGGGAGGTAAACCTGCACTTAGTGTTTATAGCCATGTCATATAAGCCCAACCCAAATACCTTAAAGGGGAACTCTGGGTTCCTCTAAAATCTCCCTCGTACATTCTTGATTTCCCTCTGAGTACCTTACCTTGGGGCTGGGACCCACTAGACAGCACAAATCACAATTACTGATCGCTTTACATATCGATTTTTAGAGCTTTTTTTCTGAGTAATTTACCAATATTTTTAAAACAATTTTAAATGCAGTGCAAGCGATATGCGATTTCTACATGTTTGGCAGCAACAGCGCTGGAAAATTGCTTTGCACAGTGATTGGAGAGCGATTTTGCAGCAATCGTATACTTTGTATTAAAGGGTAATCACTCCAAAAATGCTGCAGGCATCTCGATTGTGATTTTGGGATCGCAATCAATACTGCAGGATCACTTCCATTAACCTCCGATCCACTGATTCCAAAACGCTGCTGAAATAGCTGTAGTGGGCCCCAGACCTTAATCTGTGCCACTTGGAATGCCTTGCTGGCCTTATTGAACCTGTATCATGCTTCTCTACCTCTTGCTTTGTTTCTAATCCTCTCCATGGAACGTCCCCAGGTCAGCCTCTATTTTCTTAGACATGAGGAAGGGGGTTAGTTAGTGAGGTAGGTTATGGTTGTGTATCAGGAAGAGGAATACTATAGGTGGGAGAGTTGGCTACTTCCCTTTCCACTTCATATCCATGCTCCCTCCAGTACAGGGGCCTTCACTATTGCAGATGGTTTTGTGGCCACACTTGTTCTATAGGCGGTGGGTGTCCTGTTGGCCACATTTGTTGTATAACCACCAGCAGATGGGCCCTCAGACCAAGGGAGTCACCACAGGGGAGGGAGAAGGGGATGTGAACCTTGTGCTGAGGGTCTGTCATTTATTAGAATGGTATACAAATACCTCAGGAGTTTAATAAGGGGTCACTTAGCTGTTCCTTACTCTCTAAGAAGATAGCCAAGGCCAGAACAGTGAAAGTGGACATACAGCACGCTTGATAATTTGGGTGCCACCATCTCCTACAATATAACTACCAGCTATGAAGGCGATGTGAAGGTATTTTGGGTGCCCGATTAAAGCTAGATCCGCTGCGGCTGCCTTTCTCCACGTTTTGTTTTGCGGTGCTACTTCAGGCTGTTGCCTCTTCAGCTTTCAGCGCACAGCCGCTTCTGCTCCAGACATCCGCTTCCTCATCCAGCTCATACATGGGAAAGGGGTGCACAGTGATTGCAGCTTCGCAGCTCACAGCCGCTGCAGTCCTCCCCACCAGCTCACAGGATTGATATTGGGCGTCCCCTTCCTAGCATAGTAGAATAGTGGTAATCATACAGATATTCTACCATCAGGATTAGCATGTATAGGACATTACAAAGGAGGAGTTGCCGTCCGAAACGGCGGCAGTCCGTTGGTGGAACTATGCCACAATGTGACACTGCCCCCTCCATCTAGTAGTTGGTCCATTGCTTTGCAGCATGAGAGCTATTTTTACTTGAGCTATAATTACATCTGATGCTTTAAAGAGAAACCGTAACCAAGAATTGAACTTCATCCCAATCAGTAGCTGATACCTCCTTTCCCAGGAGAAATCTTTTCCTTTTCACAAATTGATCATCAGGGGGCTCTGTATGGCTGATATTGTGGTGAAACCCCTCCCACAGTGTGATGTCAGGACCATGGTCCTGACAGTTTCCTGTCTGTGAACCCCATTGCATTGTGGGAAATAGCTGTTTACAGGATGTTGGCTACATTTTGTTCACTATTGGAGGTGAGTAAAATACCTCTCTTCAAAGCCTTCCAGTGCTGGTCATTTTCTGCAATTTACATTGACAAGATTAGCATGTAGAAAGTGTATCGATCCATGATGATTAACCGTAACCTCCAAGTATCTGTGGAATGAGAGAGACCAGGAGCCCAATGGTACAGTATCTTTGGACAAAGAGATATGTGTAAGAACACTTGTGTAGGTAATAAACTCTCAAGGATGTGCTGCAAAACCTTGCAACCACCATATGAGCCAGCGGTATATAACCGTCCCCACTCTGTGTCTCAGGTCTGTTGGTGCAGATGCTGGTCGGTCTCTCTCCTGAATAAGTTCTGAGGACACCAAGAGCCTCGTAACCAACAACTTTAGGGTATAGACCAGGTATGTCAAACCGGTCCTACGAGGGCCGAGGTCCTCACACATTTTTGATACAGCTCAAATGAATTGGTGAGTCTGAATCAGGAAAGGTGTGGTCCATCAGGTAGAACACATTCCTTTCTCTCTCAGTCCATCCTAAACACTGGCATGGATCTGGCTCTCCAGGCCTGGAGTTTCGACACGTGGTATAGACTATACTAGAAACGCCAGTGGAAGAGTCCTTAATGATATACTACTACTACGAAAACCGCAAACATTTCAGTCACGAGCGTGGGTGCCTAAACTTACTATAGTATTTTAAGCACTGATGCTCCTGACCAAACATTTTGCAGGCAGTTGTATTGGCCTAAGAAAGCAGGCCAAGACCCGTGAAATGCATCGTTTATTGTGCATTGAAATTTTTTATTCCCATTTCTAATGGTTTGTTCTTCTGAGGAGGGAAGACGTTGCACTTCTCATTTGCATAACATTTCGTAGTAGTATATCATCAAGGGCGCCTCCGCCAGTGTTTCTAGGATTAACCGTAACCTCCAAGTATCTGTGGAATGAGAGAGACCAGGAGCCCAATGGTGCACATTTTACTGGGCAACCTTCTCCCATGCACGCATCCGAGGAGCCCTCCGTTGTCAGGGTAGCCGGGGCCCTCAGTTGTCAGTCATAATCGGGTATCCCTCACTCAGGGTAATATGGCGGTATCCCTCATTTTCTGGGTTATTACAGAGATGTCTCTTTGCTGTAGAGATCCCCCATTATGTATGAAATTAGTGTCAGGCACGTACGGGGACACGCTATAAATTAATGTAATGACTGATAATTCCACATTAGTTTATTGTATCTCTTTATTTTGCAGAGCAGCCACTAAGATGGCGTCCCCAGAGAGCCCCATACCTGGGAACCATACAACAGAAATTACCCAGAAATCCCCAGATGTTACCAGGAGCCAATCACAAGGAGCCAGCTGGGCTGTGGTGAGTAAAAAATTTCTCAGAATCACCTGGCTGAACGGGGGATAATGATGGAGGAACAGCTGCTTTTCCTGTGCTCGAGTGTATATTGTGTCTTCACAAACCGGCCCAGGAGAGGTGAGATGTCTCCAGAGGAAGGAACTCACCACCTGACATTGTGTAAACGGTGTGCTCACTGCATGAGAGGGGAATGCAGGTAATATGCCTAGACTCTACAACTTGTGCGGTCATATCACCTGTTAGTAAAACAAAGTAAATCTACACTAAAGTTGGCCATACATCAGGCGACTTGGCGGCCGATTGACCATCTGATTCGATTATTACAATCGGATCAGGTGAAAAACATTGCCGCCAAGAGCCCTGGCCATCGTGTGAACCAATCGTGTGTTTTTTAAACGTTTTCTTTCAGCTCTAGGACATGGCGGACAGGTGAGCGGTTAGGGAGGGACCCCCGTGGGAGGGATGCCTGCACGGGGCGGTCCTGCTAGCGACGCAATCTCGCGATTGCGTCCAACTGAAGCCTCCCACCTGAATGCTAATGGCTGCTAGATGTGGTATGGCAGGTAAAGGGTGTATGACAGTGCATCCTGATTGGCTGACTAGCACCTGCTGACCACTTAACCACTTGCCGACCGCACGATTATACCGTGCGTCGGCAAAGTGGCAGCTGCAGGACCTGCAGGCTGATTAATCAGGAAGTAGCCGCTCGCGCGAGCGGCTGCTTCCTGTCAATTCACGGCGGGGGGCTCCGTGAATAGCCTGGGGGCCGCCGATCGCGGCTCGCAGGCTAAATGTAAACACAAGCGGAAATAATCCGCTTTGTTTACATTGTACGGCGCTGCTGCGCAGCAGCGCCGTAAGGCAGATCGGCGATCCCCGGCCAATCAGCGGCCGGGGATCGCCGCCATGTGACAGGGGACAGCCTGTCACTGGCTGCACAGGACGGATAGCGTCCTGTGCAGCCCGGATCACCAGGGGGGTCAGGTAGGAGAGGGAGGGGGGGGGATTTCGCCGCGGAGGGGGGCTTTGAGGTGCCCCCCCCCGCAACACCTGGCAGGCAGGAGCGATCAGACCCCCCCAGCACATCATCCCCCTAGTGGGGAAAAAAGGGGGGCGATCTGGTCGCTCTGCCTGCACCCTGATCTGTGCTGGGGGCTGCAGAGCCCACCCAGCACAGATCAGCTAAAACAGCGCTGGTCCTTAAGGGGGGGGGGGGGGGTAAAGGGTGGGTCCTCAAGTGGTTAAATGTAGCTGGATGCATGTACTGCTGTGTTCTATTGCTTGTGTGTGTCGAATGCCGCCAAGAGCATGCCTGATCAACGATGCAACCAATTTCGGGCCAAAATTGGTTGCATGTATGGATTGGACATGCTGCAAGATGTAGGGCCGACATGCTCGATCAGGTGTGCAGCGGAAATGGCGTGCAAGATTCGTGAGGAGTGACACAAGGTGTGGCGCTGTCCTCCCTAATGTAAGATGTGCCCCCCAGTGCAGTACACTTTACCTGTCCATGTCCACAGCTGGCTCCGGGCTCCGTCCGCAATCTACATACACGCACTCCATGTGGATGCCGGCATAACGCATTGTCTTATACATGCCCACATATACGCCGGCAACCACGTTGCGGATTGCAGATGGAGCCCACAGCCAGCGGCGTCACAAGACCGATTCCTAAGAGATTTCATGCTGAAATTGATGGGGAATTTGCCTGTGGTGTATGGGCAGCCGACAGATCTTTCTCCGATCAGATTCGATCAGAGATCCGTCTCTTGGTCGATCTGCCCGGGGCTGTGGAGTCGGAGTCGGAGTCGAGGTGTTGGAGCAATTTTGGGTACCCGGAATCGGAGTTGGAGTCGGTGATTTCACAAATTGAGGAGTCTGATGATTTTGTACAAAATCCACAGCCCTGGTAAATATTAGACAAAGGAGTCGGAGTCGAGGAGTCGGAGCCATTTTGGGTACCCGGAGTTGGAGTCGAAGGTTTCATAAACGGAGGAGTCAGAGTTGGAGTTGGAAGATTTTTGTACCGACTCCACAGCCCTGGATCTGCCCATATTACTTTGTCTGATGTATGGGTACTTTTAATGCATTTATTGTGACACTTGATGTGCATCTGATGTCTACTTCAGTGGGGTTCTAAGGGGGTAGTGGAGGGAGTGGCCCGCCCCAGGTGTTTGCAAAAGAGGGGCGAGGGTGACAACCATCCCCCGTGCAGCTGCAGTGTCCTGGCCGGCGGCCGCTGCTCAGTGTATTGTGTGCAGCTGGAAGACATGCGGCTATCTCGTCTGCTCCACGGAGTCCAGCAATGCCAGTCTTCCCGTCACCGCTCAGCTCTCCCCCTAGTGCTGGCATCACTTCCTGCACTCGCGTAATCACGTGATGCAGGAACAGGTACCAGGCAGTAGGGGAGAGCTGAGCGGTGACAGGAAGTCTGACATCTGTGGATTCCAGCGGTGGAGCAGGTAAGATAACAGCACTTCTTCCAGCTGCGCTATACTCTGCATGGCTACCTATACTGGGGGCAACTATCCCAGGCTACCTATACTGGGGGCAACTATTCCAGGCTACCTATAATGGGGGCAACTATTCCAGGCTACCTATACTGGGAGCAACTATTCCAGGCTACCTATACTGGGGGCAACTATTCCAGGCTACCTATAATGGGGGCAACTATTCCAGGCTACCTATACTGGGAGCAACTATTCCAGGCTACCTATACTGGGGGCAACTATTCCAGGCTACCTATACTGGGGGCAACTATTCCAGGCTACCTATATGGGGCAACTATTCCAGGCTACCTATACTGGGGGCAACTATTCCAGACTACCTATAATGGGGGCAACTATTCCAGGCTACCTATAGTGGGGGCAACTATTCCAGGCTACCTATAGTGGAGGCAGCTATCCCAGGCTACCTATACTATGGGCAACTATTCCAGGTTACCTATGCTGGGGACAACTATTCCAGGCTACCTATACTGGGGGGCAACTATTCCAGGCTACCTATACTGGGGACAACTATTCCAGGCTACCTATACTGGGGGCAGCTATCCCAGGCTACCTATAATGGGGGCAACTATTCCAGGCTACCTATACTGGGGACAACTATTCCAGGCTACCTATACTGGGGGGCAACTATTCCAGGCTACCTATACTGGGGGGCAACTATTCCAGGCTACCTATACTGGGGGGCAACTATTCCAGGCTACCTATACTGGGGGGCAACTATTCCAGGCTACCTATACTGGGGGCAACTATTCCAGGCTACCTATACTGGGGGCAACTATTCCAGGCTACCTATACTGGGGGGGGGGGGGCAACTATTCCAGGCTACCTATAGTGGGGGCAACAATTCCAGGCTACCTATAGTGGGGGCAACTATTCCAGGCTACCTATAATGGGGGCAACTATTCCAGGCTACCTATACTGGGGGCAACTATTCCAGGCTACCTATACTGGGGGCAACTGTTCCAGGCTACCTATACTGGGGACAACTGTTCCAGGCTACCTATAGTGGGGGCAACTATTCCAGGCTACCTATACTGGGGGCAACTATTCCAGGCTACCTATACTGGGGGCAACTATTCCAGGCTACCTATACTGGGGGCAACTATTCCAGGCTACCTATACTGGGGGCAACTATTCCAGGCTACCTATACTGGGGGGCAACTATTCCAGGCTACCTATACTGGGGGCAACTATTCCAGGCTACCTATACTTGGGGCAACTATTCCAGGCTACCTATAATGCTGGCAACTATTCCAGGCTACCTATACTGGGGGCAACTATTCCAGGCTACCTATACGGGGGTCAACTATTCCAGGCTACCTATACTGGGGTCAACTATTCCAGGCTACCTATACTGGGGGCAACTATTCCAGGCTACCTATACTGGGGGCAACTATTCCAGGCTACCTATAATGGGGGCAACTATTCCAGGCTACCTATACTGGGGGCAACTATTCCAGGCTACCTATAATGGGGGCAACTATTCCAGGCTACCTATAATGGGGGCAACTATTCCAGGCTACCTATACTGGGGGCAACCATTCCAGGCTACCTATACTGGGGGGCAACTATTCCAGGCTACCTATACTGGGGGGCAACTATTCCAGGCTACCTATACTGGGGGGCAACTATTCCAGGCTACCTATACTGGGGGCAACTATTCCAGGCTACCTATACTGGGGGCAACTATTCCAGGCTACCTATACTGGGGGCAACTATTCCAGGCTACCTATACTGGGGGCAACTATTCCAGGCTACCTATACTAGGGGCAACTATCCCAGGCTACCTATACTGGGGGCAACTATTCCAGGCTACCTATACTGGGGGCAACTATTCCAGGCTACCTATACTGGGGGCAACTATTCCAGGCTACCTATATGGGGCAACTATTCCAGGCTACCTATACTGGGGGGCAACTATTCCAGGCTACCTATACTGGGGGGCAACTATTCCAGGCTACCTATACTGGGGGGCAACTATTCCAGGCTACCTATACTGGGGGCAACTATTCCAGGCTACCTATACTGGGGGCAACTATTCCAGGCTACCTATACTGGGGGCAACTATTCCAGGCTACCTATACTGGGGGGGGCAACTATTCCAGGCTACCTATAGTGGGGGCAACTATTCCAGGCTACCTATAGTGGGGGCAACTATTCCAGGCTACCTATAATGGGGGCAACTATTCCAGGCTACCTATACTGGGGGCAACTGTTCCAGGCTACCTATACTGGGGACAACTATTCCAGGCTACCTATAGTGGGGGCAACTATTCCAGGCTACCTATACTGGGGGCAACTATTCCAGGCTACCTATACTGGGGGCAACTATTCCAGGCTACCTATACTGGGGGCAACTATTCCAGGCTACCTATAATGCTGGCAACTATTCCAGGCTACCTATACTGGGGGCAACTATTCCAGGCTACCTATACTGGGGGCAACTATTCCAGGCTACCTATACTGGGGGCAACTATTCCAGGCTACCTATACTGGGGGCAACTATTCTAGGCTACCTATACTGCAGGGCAACTATTCCAGGCTACCTATACTGGGGGCAACTATTCCAGGCTACCTATACTTGGGGCAACTATTCCAGACTACCTATAATGCTGGCAACTATTCCAGGCTACCTATACTGGGGGCAACTATTCCAGGCTACCTATACTGGGGGGCAACTATTCCAGGCTACCTATACTGGGGGCAACTATTCCAGGCTACCTATAATTGGGGCAACTATTCCAGGCTACCTATAATGGGGGCAACTATTCCAGGCTACCTATACTGGGGGCAACTATTCCAGGCTACCTATAATGGGGGCAACTATTCCAGGCTACCTATAATGGGGGCAACTATTCCAGGCTACCTATACTGGGGGTATTCCAGGCTACCTATACTGGGGGGCAACTATTCCAGGCTACCTATACTGGGGGCAACTATTCCAGGCTACCTATAGTGGGGGCAACTATTCCAGGCTACCTATACTGGGGGCAACTATTCCAGGCTACCTATACTGGGGGCAACTATTCCAGGCTACCTATACTGGGGGCAACTATTCCAGGCTACCTATACTGGGGGCAACTATTCCAGGCTACCTATAATGGGGGCAACTATTCCAGGCTACCTATACTGGGGGCAACTATTCCAGGCTACCTATACTGGGGGCAACTATTCCAGGCTACCTATACTGGGGGCAACTATTCCAGGCTACCTATACTGGGGGGCAACTATTCCAGGCTACCTATACTGGGGGGCAACTATTCCAGGCTACCTATACTGGGGGGCAACTATTTCAGGCTACCTATACTGGGGGCAACTATTCCAGGCTACCTATACTGGGGGCAACTATTCCAGGCTACCTATACTGGGGGCAACTATTCCAGGCTACCTATAATGGGGGCAACTATTCCAGGCTACCTATACTGGGGGCAACTATTCCAGGCTACCTATACTGGGGGCAACTATTCCAGGCTACCTATACTGGGGGCAACTATTCCAGGCTACCTATAATGGGGGCAACTATTCCAGGCTACCTATACTGGGGGCAACTATTCCAGGCTACCTATAATGGGGGCAACTATTCCAGGCTACCTATAATGGGGGCAACTATTCCAGGCTACCTATACTGGGGGCAACCATTCCAGGCTACCTATACTGGGGGGCAACTATTCCAGGCTACCTATACTGGGGGGCAACTATTCCAGGCTACCTATAGTGGGGGGCAACTATTCCAGGCTACCTATACTGGGGGCAACTATTCCAGGCTACCTATACTGGGGGCAACTATTCCAGGCTACCTATACTGGGGGCAACTATTCCAGGCTACCTATACTGGGGGCAACTATTCCAGGCTACCTATACTGGGGGCAACTATTCCAGGCTACCTATACTAGGGGCAACTATCCCAGGCTACCTATACTGGGGGCAACTATTCCAGGCTACCTATACTGGGGGCAACTATTCCAGGCTACCTATACTGGGGGCAACTATTCCAGGCTACCTATATGGGGCAACTATTCCAGGCTACCTATACTAGGGGGCAACTATTCCAGGCTACCTATACTGGGGGGCAACTATTCCAGGCTACCTATACTGGGGGGCAACTATTCCAGGCTACCTATACTGGGGGCAACTATTCCAGGCTACCTATACTGGGGGCAACTATTCCAGGCTACCTATACTGGGGGCAACTATTCCAGGCTACCTATACTGGGGGCAACTATTCCAGGCTACCTATACTGGTAGGGCAACTATTCCAGGCTACCTATAGTGGGGGCAACTATTCCAGGCTACCTATAGTGGGGGCAACTATTCCAGGCTACCTATAATGGGGGCAACTATTCCAGGCTACCTATACTGGGGGCAACTGTTCCAGGCTACCTATACTGGGGACAACTATTCCAGGCTACCTATAGTGGGGGCAACTATTCCAGGCTACCTATACTGGGGGCAACTATTCCAGGCTACCTATACTGGGGGCAACTATTCCAGGCTACCTATACTGGGGGCAACTATTCCAGGCTACCTATACTGGGGGCAACTATTCCAGGCTACCTATAATGCTGGCAACTATTCCAGGCTACCTATACTGGGGGCAACTATTCCAGGCTACCTATACTGGGGGCAACTATTCCAGGCTACCTATACTGGGGGCAACTATTCCAGGCTACCTATACTGGGGGCAACTATTCTAGGCTACCTATACTGCAGGGCAACTATTCCAGGCTACCTATACTGGGGGCAACTATTCCAGGCTACCTATACTTGGGGCAACTATTCCAGACTACCTATAATGCTGGCAACTATTCCAGGCTACCTATACTGGGGGCAACTATTCCAGGCTACCTATACTGGGGGGCAACTATTCCAGGCTACCTATACTGGGGGCAACTATTCCAGGCTACCTATAATTGGGGCAACTATTCCAGGCTACCTATAATGGGGGCAACTATTCCAGGCTACCTATACTGGGGGCAACTATTCCAGGCTACCTATAATGGGGGCAACTATTCCAGGCTACCTATAATGGGGGCAACTATTCCAGGCTACCTATACTGGGGGTATTCCAGGCTACCTATACTGGGGGGCAACTATTCCAGGCTACCTATACTGGGGGCAACTATTCCAGGCTACCTATAGTGGGGGCAACTATTCCAGGCTACCTATACTGGGGGCAACTATTCCAGGCTACCTATACTGGGGGCAACTATTCCAGGCTACCTATACTGGGGGCAACTATTCCAGGCTACCTATACTGGGGGCAACTATTCCAGGCTACCTATACTGGGGGCAACTATTCCAGGCTACCTATACTGGGGGCAACTATTCCAGGCTACCTATACTGGGGGCAACTATTCCAGGCTACCTATACTGGGGGCAACTATTCCAGGCTACCTATACTGGGGGGCAACTATTCCAGGCTACCTATACTGGGGGGCAACTATTCCAGGCTACCTATACTGGGGGGCAACTATTTCAGGCTACCTATACTGGGGGGCAACTGTTCCAGGCTACCTATAATGGGGGCAACTATTCCAGGCTACCTATAGTGGGGGCAACTATTCCAGGCTACCTCTACTGGGGGCACCTATATCTGGCATTATCCGCAGTGGTGTCCTGAACAAGCATGCGGCAGATCCGGTGTCTGACTGCATTAGCCACATGCTTGTTTGAATTGGGTAATTCTGAAACTACTGCAGCCAAAGAGATCAGCAGGGCTGCCAGTTTAAAAGGAAATAAACATGGCAGCCTCCATATACCTCTCACTTCAGTTGTCCCTTAAAGGGACTCCGAGCAGTGCAGAAACTATGGAAAGATGCATATCATTTTAAAGCTCTCTTTCTCCTCTTTCCAATGATATATAAACCACCACCCTACGTCTTTTAGTTTTCGCTATTTTCGCGATTGAAATTGCCGCGACCGCGATTTCGATCGCGAAAATAGAGAAAACTAAAAGGTGTAGGGCAACGATTTAGGTGTCGTCAGAAAGAGGAGAAAGAGAGCTTTAAAATGATATCCATCAAGCCATAGTTATATTGTATTACACAGGACGACACTTTCCCCAGTGTCAGCAGCTCCATTCTGCTGAATGCAGCTGCTGACTTTGACAAAAAGTCGCCCTGTGTAATACAATATAACTATGGCTTGATGGATATCATTTTAAAGCTCTCTTTCTCCTCTTTCTGACGACACCTACATCGTTGCCCTACGCCTTTTAGTTTTCTCTATTTTCGCGATCGAAATCGCGGCCGCGGCAATTTCAATCGCGAAAATAGCGAAAACTAAAAGGCGTAGGGTGGCGGTTTATATATCATTGGAAAGAGGAGAAAGAGCGCTTTAAAATGATGTGCATCTTTCCATAGTTTCTGCACTGCTCGGAGTCCCTTTAAGCCTTGCTGTATACATATACAGTGATAAAGTGAATAAATTGCATTTTCTCAGCAAGGTGATATCTCCCTTAATGCTTTGATTACACAGCATGCGGGACTGTTGCAATGCGACAATATCAGTTCATATCTTTTAGATTGTAAGCTTGCAAGGGCAGGACTCTCTCTCCCTATTTTGTGTCTTAAAAATTATTATACATTTTATTTATCATGTTACTTTTACCACTGTCCTTACCAATTCTGTATTCTGTATTTTGTATTCTGTATTTTGTATCATTTTTGTATTTTGTCACTAATTATGTATCTTGTATATTGGTGTGCACCATTGTCTGTATTATTATGTACCCCATGTTTGTTTCTCACTTTGTACAGCGCCACAGAAAATGTTGGCGCTTTATAAATCAATAATAATAATATGCAATCCTTCAGCGGCTTCCTCTCTATAGCGTTGCCTGTGTGCAGCATATGATAATCCTCACAGCACTGCACAGTAATATTGGTTCCTGTGTATTTTCAGGACAGGAGCCTCTCCCGGCTTGGGACAGAATATGAGAAATGGATACATATGAAGAGAGAATCCTGCCGGATGATATCACTGGTCTGTACATCACTTCTGGTGGATGGGCGGGGATAACGTTCTAAACCATTAACCACCCTGGCGTTCTATTAAGATCGCCAGGGCAGCTGCATGAGGGTTTTTTTTAAATAAAAAAAAAAATATTTCATGCAGCCAACTGAAAGTTGGCTGCATGAAAGCCCACTAGATGGCGCTCCGGAGGCGTTCTTCTGATCGCCTCCGGCGCCCAGAATAAACAAGGAAGGCCGCAATGAGCGGCCTTCCTTGTTTTGCTTAGATCGTCGCCATAGCGACGAGCGGAGTGACGTCATGGACGTCAGCCGACGTCCTGACGTCTGCCGCCTCCGATCCAGCCCTTAGCGCTGGCCGGAACTATTTGTTCCGGCTGCGCAGGGCTCAGGCGGCTGGGGGGACCCTCTTTCGCCGCTGCTCGCGGCGGATCGCCGCAGAGCGGCGGCGATCGGGCAGCACACGCGGCTGGCAAAGTGCCGGCTGCGTGTGCTGCTCTTTATTTCATGTAAATCGGCCCAGCAGGGCCTGAGCGGCACCCTCTGGCGGTAATGGACGAGCTGAGCTCGTCCATACCGCTAAGGTGGTTAATAAGCATAATCTTTGAATTTGTTTGCAATGGTGATGTCATGCACCCTGTCTATGTATACTAAAGCTGACCATACATGAGTTAATTTTTCCATTTAATGGGCAGGAGTGATGGAGGATTGATGGCCCATAGTATAGTATGGCATGGCATTAGACAATAGAACATGTGGTTCTATTGATGCTGAAATCTGTGGACACTGAGCATGCCCTGTAAATAGGGAATCAAACACTAGCCAATCCAATTCCATGGAAAGGCCTGGCATAATGGGTCATAGTCAGCCTGCATATGGCCAGCTTAATATTTACTTATCAAAGCAACTGAGGTGACATGTAAAGTGAATCTGCTCGCAGTAAAACACACATGGAACAATGGCATTACTCTGTAGCAGGATCCATAGGGATAGCAGTGTTCCTGGATGATTGATTTCTGTGAATGTATTTGTATGAACATTTGCATGTGAGTGTGCAAAGGGTTGACTGTCTTTGCCATATTTAGAATAACTTCTGTGCCTGCTGTAATTATGTATTTATAGAGCACTGACATCTGCAGCACTTTACAGAGTACATAGTCATGTCACTGACTGTCCTCAGAGAAGCTCACAATCTACCATATTCATAGTCTAATGCCCTGCTGTATTATTGTGTATTTATAGAGCACTGACATCTGCAGCACTTTACAGAGTAGTCATGTCACTGGCTGTCCTCAGAGCTTGCAATCTAATTCTAATCTGCTGAATTTTGAATGGTAATGTAATCACTGCTTTCTAATTTATGATCGATGATGAAAACTATTGTTTGCCAGATTGTCTATTATTATATGCCTGGCTGGCCATAGTTTCATCTTCCCTGGTCCACCTAGCAACAACACTTCTGGACCAGCACAACACGTGGGGGGAGGGAGTAATACCACATAACAGAACTGAGGGAGAGGAGTGGGAATGTTCATTTCTGCCAGACACTCTTAACCACTTGCCGACCGCCCACTCATAACGCGCATCGGCAAAGTGGTAGCTGCAGGACCAGCGACGCACATCTGCGTCGCCGGCTGCAGGCTAATTAATCAGGAAACAGCCGCTCACGCGAGTGGCTGCTTCCTGTTAATTCACGGCGGGGGGCTCCGCGAATAGCCTGTGGGCCGCCGATCGCGGCTTGCAGGCTAAATGTAAACACAAGCGGAAATAATACGCTTTGTTTACATTTTTACAACGCTGCTAACAGTAGCAGCGTTGTACTAGATCAGCGATCCCCGGCCAATCAGCGGCCAGGGATCGCTGTCACATGACAGGCAGGAGCCTGTTAGAGGCTGCACAGGACAGATCCGTTCCTGTGCAGCCTCCGATCGAGGGAGAGGGAGAAGAGGGAGAATCCTGCCGTGGAGGGGGCTTTGAGGTGCCCCCCCCCCCCCCCCCCCCGCATGCAGTAGCGATCAGACCCCCCCAGCACATCATCCCCCTAGTGGGGAAAAAAGGAGGGCGATCAGGTCGCTCTGCCTGTTATTTGATCTGTGCTGGGGACTGTAGAGCCCACCCAGCACAGATCTTAGAAATCAGCGCTGGTCCTTAAGGGGGGGGGTAAAGGCTGAATCCTGAAGTGGTTAAGGTGGCCACTAATGATCCAATTTCTAGCGAAAAATTGTTTGAGCGATCAGATAATTCGGATCGAAATAAAAATCGTTCACTAAACCATCAACGAACCAATCTTTGCTTCCTATCTATCACAACCAACAAGAAAATCCAAATTTTGGTTTGAGGAAAATCTAATTGGATGACTATTTTTAGAATAGTTTGTAATCGATTGTGCCCATCAATGGAGATTTACAACCAATCTGATCAGAATTTCTGATCGCTTAAACGATTTTTGCTAGAAGTTGGACCGATAGTGGCCACCTTTAGCATTTGTTTACGCTTGTTCAGAAAAGCATTGCACAAATCACATGACCAGTGTTTTAAGGTAAAAGGTTGGTATTTTGGCTTACCTTGTGCTGATGGTAGGGGAGTAGCAAAGCTTGAAAGCTGGCTGTACACTTGAACTGTAATGCTAGGAACACACCATCTGCATGCTTGTTCAGGGTCTATAGCTAAATGTATTAGAGGCAGAGGATCAGCAGGACAGCCAGGCAAGTTGCATTGTTGAAAAGGAAATAAATATGGCAGCCTCCATAGCTCTCACCTCAGGTTCCCTTTAAGTAACACCTCTGAAAGGCAAATGTGTATTTATATTACAACCAGAATGTCATAGTATAAATCTGTGTGCTGAATAAAATCCCAGTCTCCGCTTCTAATTAATGCCATGTTTTTCTCACAGGACCTTTGTCTGTCTCTGACACAGCAGGTTGCAGCCAACATTGTTCTTCAGTTGGAAGGCAGGTTGCAGGCCTCTCCTATCCAGGTAGGTACTGGAACAGTTAGAAGGCAGGTCCCAAATCTTACTTATCTAGGTAGGTACCAGAAGAGATGCAAGGCAAGTCCCAGATCTCTCCTATCCATGTAGGTATTGGAACATCTGGAAGGCATCTATTTAGATAGACGTTCACCAGGAAACTGGGTATCAAACTTCTACTATCCATGTAGGTACAGGAAAAACTGATCAGCAGGTTCCAGACCTCTCCTGTTCACGTAGCTCCAGCTGGAGGACAGATTCCATTCCACTTCTATCCAGGTGAGTATGGGATCACCTGAAGGATATGTCCTAGACCTCTCCTACCAAGGTAAGTATGGAACACCAAGGACATGTTCTAGACCCTTTACAGGTAGGTATAGGATCTTCTGGAGGATAGGCCCTAGAACTCTCCTTTCCATGTTTCATTACCTACCTGGTTAGGAGAGATCTGGGGCCTGCCTTCTAGCTAAGTACAGGATTACCTGGATGTCTGGTCTCAGATGTTTCCTATTCATGTACGTACAGGAACACCAGGTCTTATACCTCTCCTATCCATGTAGGTACAGGAACACCTGGAAGTCGGGTCCCAGACCGCTCCTATCCATGTAGGTACAGGAACACCTGGAAGTCGGGTCCCAGACCGCTCCTATCCATGTAGGTACAGGAACACCTGGGAGTCAGGTCCCAGACCTCTCCTATTCAGGTAGGTATAGGAACACCTGGAAGTCAAATTTCAGCTTTTTCTATAAATACTTGGATAGAAGCAGTCTGGGACCTAAGTCCCAGACCTCTCTTCTTCAGATAAGTACAGTACCGTGAATTGAAAAGCTGGTAAGCAGGTGCCATAGTTGTCATAATCAAGTATTTAGAGGCTAAATACTAAATTTTAGATGATCAGCCAGAGCACCAAGATTTCCGGTTCCATTGTTAAAGAAGCATGTTTGATATTTAGGACACAATGTGGGAATTCTTCCAGAGACGCTACATCAGAGAAGACATCAGCTCTCGGGGACTGGAAGATTACCTTTCTGCATTGAGGAGATACTCCCTGAATAGTCAGGTCAGTCTTTGACATGTGGCAATGGTGTAATATGGACTATAAACGGTTGGCTGAGTGCTGTGATATTCCTTGCAGGTCTTGTGTCTGGTGGGTGCGGTACTCCAGCATGACCTGGATCCTGCTACACTTGGCTACATCCTGCTTCACACTGAAGTTCTGCAGGCATCTCCAGTATCAGACATGGACCAGTTCCAGCTCTTCCTCCAGCAGCACTACCACTTCCTAGAGGTGAGTGTGGCCTCATGGGGTCAGGTTCTGTGTCTGCGGGGGGTATGGGGGGAATCTTCGCTTACCAGCAAGCGTATCTCCGATAAAGACAGGAGAGGCACAGAAGACTTCATGTATGAATTTTGAAAGTGTTGTGTGACCCATTTCAAGTTCCCCTGTCATAGAGCCAGGAATGGTTAGAAAGTGAAAGGAAAAAAAATCTGTGATTTGCTACTGAAAAACCTTTCAAATCACCTTATTTATTTATTTATTTATTTATTTATTGTATTTATAAAGCGCCAACATATTACGCAGCGCTGAACATTAATTTAGGTTACAGACAATATTTAGGGGTGACATACAGCAATATGACAATACAGGAATACAAGAAAACCAGATCACACAGCACAGTATGAGTACCAGGTAATGCTTAGTCAGTCACTGGATGGAGCATGGAGATTAGGCAAGTTAGGTTCACTCAGATGCATAGCATGGGTTCACAGTAATGGAGGTGCAAGATCAGGTAGGACACAAAAGGAAGAGGACCCTGCCCAAAGGCTTACAATCTAGAGGGAGAGGTAAGGACACGAATGGTAGGGGACCAGAGTTCAGCTGTAGGTTTAGAGCACTTGTGAGGGGTAGTAGGCCAGAGTGAAAAGGTGAGTTTTGAGGGCTTTCTTGAAGATGTTGAAGGAGGGGGCTGCCCTAATGGGTGGAGGTAGGGAGTTCCATAGTGTTGGAGCAGCTCTTGAGAAGTCCTGGAGGCGTGCATGGGACTGGGTGATGCGGGGGGCGGTTAGGCGAAGTTCATTGGAAGAGCGGAGCGAGCGGCTAGGTGTGTACCTCTGAGTAAGATCGGAAATGTAGGTTGGACAGGTTTTGTGGACAGATTTGTAGGTCAGACACAGTATCTTGAATCTGATTCTGGACTGGATAGGAAGCCAGTGGAGGGATTCTAGGAGGGGATCTGCCGTGGTGGAGCGATGGGAGCAGTGGATAATTCTGGCTGCCGCATTCATGATGGACTGCAGTGGGGCTGTTCGGGTCATAGGGAGACCAGACAGCAGGGCATTGCAGTAGTCAAGGCGGGAAATTATGAGGGCATGGATGAGGATTTTGGTGGTGGCAGAGGTCAGGAAAGGGCGAATCTTACAGATGTTCCGAAGGTGGAAGTTGCAGGACTTTGTGAGGTTTTGGATGTGGGACGTGAAGGAGAGTGCGGAGTCCAGGGTGACACCCAGACAGCGGGCTTGAGAGGTAGGGCGAATGGTAGTGTGGTTAACAGTGACATGCACATCTGGGAGATTCGTGGATGGCCGGGGTGGGAAGATCATAAATTCCGTTTTGTCTAGATTTAGTTTCAGGAACCTAGCGGACATCCAGGAGGAGATGGCTGATAGGCAGGAGGAGACCTTGTCCATGGTAGTGGTGGATATGTCAGCGGTGTGGAGGTAGATCTGGGTGTCATCTGCATACAGATGATAGTTAAAACCCATGGAGGAGATAACCTTGCCAATGGAGGATGTGTATAGGGTGAACAGTAGGGGGCCAAGGACCGAACCTTGGGGGACTCCCACCGAGAGGTGGTTGGGGGTGGACGAGGACTCATTGAAGGTGGTCGTGAAGGAGCGGTTGGAGAGGTAGGATGAAAGCCAGGACAGGGCGAGATCGTGAATGCCCAAGGACTGGAGGGACTGGAGGAGTTGGGGATGATCTACTGTGTCAAAAGCTGCTGACAGGTCAAGGAGGAGGAGAATGGAGTATTTACCTTCAGCTTTAGCTAAGGCAAAGTCGTTGACCACTTTGGTGAGAGCAGTTTCGGTTGAGTGGGCAGGCCAAAATCCAGATTGGAGTGGGTCTAGCAGTGAGTTGGCATTGAGGTACTGGGTCAGGCGTTTGTGAACCAGACGCTCAAGGAGTTTTGAGGCAAAGGGGAGGAGGGAGATAGGACGGTAGTTGGAGGGTAGCGAGGGGTCGAGTGAGGATTTCTTGAGCAGGGGTAGTACAGTGGCCTGCTTGAAGTCTGTGGGGAAGGTGCCTGTGGATAGGGAGAGGTTGAACAGGGTAGTGAGGACTGGGGCCAATTCCGTGAAGTGAGGCTGGAGTAAATCAGAAGGGATGGGGTCAAGGGGGGAAGTAGTGGTATGGGAAGTCTGCAGTAGGTGGTTGACTTCCTCGGTGGTAGTAGGAGTGAAGGATGTGAGGGGAGGATAAGGTGGAGGAGGAGCTGGTTGGGAGGGGGTAGGAGGTGAAGATTGGATATTTCTTGGCGGATGGAGACAATTTTGTTGGTGAAGTGGGTGGCTAAATCTGTGGCAGAGAGGGAGGAAACGGAGGGTGGGGGGGTGGGTTTAAAGAAAACCTGAACTGAAAATTAAAAGTCAAAATAAGCATACTCAAGTCATACTTACCTTCCATGTAGTCTACTCCTCAGTGTCTTTCTCCTGTCCCACGTCCTGTTTGTTCACTGTGATCAAGGGAATTTTCCGTCCTCCATTTTGAAAATGGACATTACCCATAACAGCTTTCTGGTCAGCACACAGTTAAACTGTAACATCGCCCACTTGAGCCATAGGGAAACATGGACATTACCTGGTACATCAGTTTTCCTCTCGGCTATAACTGACAGCAACTGATATTTTTCAGATCTGACAAAATATTGTCAGAACTGGAAGGGATTATTGTCAGAAGAAAATGGTGAGCTTCTGGGAGGAACTGATGGCAAGGTAACTATGTAATGTTCATTTGAAGTGACCTCATGTGTTTATTTTAAATATTTTTACTCAGTACAGGTTCTCTTTAAGCAGGGAGTTGAAGGTTATAGGTGTTCCAAGACAAGGCTGGGTTTGCCAATAGGCACAGTAGGCATGAGTCTATAGGCGGCCGATGGTGGCAAAATTCAACCGTCTCAACCTCCAGCTAATGTCCACCTGCTCCCTCCAGTCTAAGATCAGATTTTTTTTTTCTTTTTTACGAAAGCACAGCGACGATTTACTTGTCCCTGTGGCTGCACATATAGTATTGGACATGTAATGACTTTAGTCTTTTTTCTTTAAAGGTCACAGATGTCATATATAGGTTATATACTTCAACATAAGTTTGTTTTTGTGTGTGTTTTTAGCCTGCGTTTATCAGCATAAAGAGGGAGTGGCCCAGGTTATATAATCTGCTGAGAGGCGGAATTTAAGCTTCTGTGCCTGTAGGCTCTTAATGTAATTCAGATGCTTAGTCAGGATTCACCCATATCAGAGGCCTTCTGTTTGGCCCTGGAGTAGCTGGTTGTGGGTGCTGCTGCTGCCCTGTGCTTGCTCTGTAGTAGAATATGATAGCTTCTGACATTATAGACGGGACCTCTATTGCACATGAATGAATGGAAATTTATTTTCTTACAGGAAACTGAACAGGACCGTCTGCTGCTGGAGTTCACTGCTTATAGCAACAAACGTGTATCACCTGCCTGCATTATGGGGTTTGTGCTTCGCCGCATTCTGCAGCACCGAGATCCCCTCATTCTAGAAGTAAGAGCTCATATATTGCATCTTATCCCAAAGTGTTAAGCTTTGTCATTTGTTCAAATGTTAAGCCCCATGTACACGATACGATTCTTTGTGCGATTCGATTATGATCCGATTAAATCATGCATGTCTGATCGGGATTTGATTTGCCATTGTTTTGCAATGGCAAATCGAATTGAATCAAATTGAATCAAATCCCAATCGGACGTGTCGGATTTAAACGGATCATAAATAGAATCGTAATCGAATCACACAAAGAATCGTTTTGTGTAGATGGGGCTTTAGAGTCACATATCTCCTAAAGTATCACCACTGACTGTAGAATGTTTAGCAGTTTGATGTCACATGGGTGGGTGGCATCCTATCACAGTACAATGCTGGAATTCACTGAGCTCCTGAGAGCTACCCCTTCCACCACAGATGTTTGTAGATATAGGCAGCACCCCTAGCTGCTCAATTGTATACACCTGTGGCCAGGGAAGTAAGTGGAACACCTGAATTTGGAGGTGTGTTCTAATTCTTTTGGCAATCTTGGGAGCTAGTATGGTTTAGCTGACCCAGCAAGGAAGTCCATAGGGAAATTACGCTATAGTGATTGGGTGGACAGCATCCTCTTGAACATCTACGTTTCAAATAGGTTGTAGTAATAATACACCCATATTATTCAGCCAATTCGAATGTTTCAACCTGTAGACGTTGTTCCCTATGGACTTTCTCTCTGGGTCAACTAAACCATACTAGCTCCCAATATTGCTGAAAGTATTAGAACACGCCTCCAAATTCAGGCGTTCCAATTACTTCCCTGGCCACAGATATATACAGTTAAGTACCTAGGGGGTGCAGACTACATGTTCAAACATTTGTGTACACCGGTACCTAGAAAGAACCTAGCTGTTTTTGAGGATGCTGTCCACCCAGACCCAAGTCCTTCTGGACTTTCTTGCTGGCTTGTCTAAACTATACTGACACCCAATATAGTGTAACATGAGGATATCTGACTAGGAATGGTCAATGAGATGCAAATTGTTCATAAAGGAGTATGCAAATGTATGAAGCTTGGAAAATTAAACCAGTGGAATTTGATTGGTCCATTTTCATGCTGCATTAATTTGCATAATCCTGGATGAACTTTGAACAATTTGCGTCACATTGACCATGGGGCTCGAGTGTGCACAGGACTCTTGACTAGAGGTAACACTGTGCTCACAGACCTTCTCTTACTAGAGCTGACAGTAAGTGGTCTTCTCCAGTGTTCAGGTTATTGGCTGAAGCAGTAGAGTTAATGGAAGTTGCTGGTGCTATATAAATCAATAAGTTCTGTGCCGATCACTTAGCTGATGGTTTCTTTTCTCCACCAGTGTCAGGCTGAGCTGGCCACTCGCATGAAGACCCACACTGGACACCTGACATTGGAGGAGCTGACCAGAGCTCTGGATGAGATGTGTCCCCACACAGACAAGACCCTCATCCAGCGATGTGTATCTCTGACCGGCCAGAGCCCCATCACCCTACATCGTGCTGCTCGTATCCTTCCACCAACCTGCAATCACTTCTGGCAGATGGAGGTTCTTGCCAGGCTCTATGGAGAATGGCATCCAAACCGCAGTAAAAATTGAGGGAAATTGTCACTTTGTAATGGGGAGGTTCTGTGAGATGCAAATAATTCAGTGTTGTTCCAGGACGATGTGAATTCTGTATGCATTTTGAAAAGTCCAAAGGAATTCCACCTTGTGGAAAGCCAGCGTTTGTGGTGCTAGAGTTGTACCTTGTTGCCCCAGTGTCACTATGGTGGCAGCATGCTCCTCTATAAACTCCAAATTATTCAAGATGTGAAGATGTGGTGAACATCAGGATGGATGGGTAAAGTGTACAGTGAGCATTGCGAGACACTGCAGGAAATTTGGGTGTACAATGCGCTGGGACTTTTGCAGCCGTGCAAGCCGTTTCTTGGCTTTGCCCTACACCCAAATTTCCCGGCACCTTAATTACATGAATGTGGGTGTTCTGTATTGTCTCTTATTTCTCTACTTTTCCCATAACCTGGATGTACAGAGATTGCAGCTTACCAGCTGGAGAGAATGAAGCGATGGAGAAAGAGGAGGTCAGTGCTCAGTCCCCAACACTCACACCCAGGAGCCGCAGGTAAGAATTACATGTTGTGCTACTTGGGTCATTGCTTAAAGCCCTTTCACACAGTGTACGTTATGTCACATCATCACTATGCAATATATTGGTATTTCCGTGAGCCTGTTCACGTTGAGTGTGGTGCCTCACTGTATAGTCACACCACAGCGACTTTTTTGCTACATTGCAGTATGATCATATCATAATGCAACTGGCTTAAGTGTGAAAAGGCCCATGTTGCAGAGAGAAGGAACCGCCAGCTACAGGAGTAATTGGGAGTGTGTATTGTGAGCACATTACAGACAAAGGCATGATCATGTGGGGGTTGGATCATATCTGCATAACTATTTTATGCCATTATTTTCACCCTGTTGTAAAATTTCCTGATCCTAGGGATTATCAATGAGATTTATCCTTGCATTCCAATTTCATGTAAATTCTATGCAGTTTAACCAGTTCAGCCTATATGTTCGTCCAGATAGGTTCTGCTGCTGCGCGCTCCTGCCTCTAGCATCACCCATTGATCTATGTCCCCCGCACAAAACCCGACATTCTCTCATCAGAGACTGCCGTCTAAACAATTACTTTATTTTACATTTAAAATTAGCTGTTTCCCTCCCACACCAAAAATTACCCAAATACATTTTTAACTTCTTGACGACCATGTCACGCCGATGGGTGTGGCTGCGGCAGCAGCCCCAGGACCGCCTAACGCCGATTGCCGTAAAGTCCTGGGGCTCTGTTTTGCAGGAGATCGTGCGCAGGCTAATTGCCGCTCAGGAGACTGTTAAACGGCGTGATCGCTGTCTATTTCCATGTACAGCGATGCGATCAGCAGCAGCGCTGTACTGGGGACAGCCGTGTCACACGGCTGTCCCCCTGGGGGACAAGAGAGCGATCGGCTCTCATAGGCAGAAAAACCTATGACAGCCGATCGCCATAATTGGCTGGCTGGAGGGAACATTTTTAAGGAGGGGTTTTTTTGTTTATTTATTTTTTATTTTATAAATATTGTTATTTAAACAAACAAACATGGGGGAGCAATCAGACCCCACTAACAGAGAGCTCTGTTGGTGGGGAAAAAAGGGGGGGGGAAACCATTTGTGTGCTATGTTGTGTGGCCCTGCAGCTTAGCCTTAAAGCTGCAGTGGCCTATTTTACTAAAAATGGCCTGGTCACTAGGGGAGGGGGTAGTAGCACTGCAGTCCTCAAGAGGTTAATAAAAAAAATTACAGTAAAAAAAAACAGTTACCTAAGGGTCTGAACTTTTTAAATACGCATGTCAAGAGTGTATATTATATTTTTAAATTATAAGCTTGTAAATAGTGATGGACACAAATTGAAAGTATGCACTTATTTCTAAATATAATTTTGGCGCCATAAATTGTGATAGGTACATCACTTAAACGGTGTAATAACCGGGACAAATGGGCAAAATAAAATACATGTGTTTTAATTACGGTAGTGTATATCAATTTCAAACTATAATGGCTAAAAACAGAGAAATGTTTTTTTTTTTTCATTTCTTTGTTAATCTTCCTGTTAAAATGGATTTAGCAGAAATAATTCTTATCAAAATGTACCACTCAAAGAAAGCCTAATTAGTGGCGGAAAAACGAGATATAGATCAATTCATTGTGATACAGTTATTGGTGAATGAATGGGAGGTAAACGTTGCTCAGATGTGTGAGGTTTTTGACACTGTGGGGCTGAACCGGTTAAAATTGAACCAGAATAACTTTCTGAAAATGTTTTATTGGTTCAAGCTGCATCTTATTTACATGAAATTTGCAGGCAAAGAAATTATTGGACTTTAATTTAATCTCCCCACCTGATGTTACCTCTCATGTTACTCCTGGATCCACCACCTCCCCCACGTGATTAGATGCCCACCTTCTACATTCCTGTGTAAGTTAGGGCAGAAGGGTCCAGCAGCCTGGCAATCTCACACTGCCACACACAACAGATATGTGCCATGCAAAGCAGGGTCACAGGTCAGTGGTAGAGGCAGCATTTGGGTACCTTACTATGGCTGTGCCTATGTAGAATTAAAGGGGAACTTTACCTGAGAGGCATATGGATGTTTCCTTTTAAACAATACCAGTTGCTTGGCAGTCCTGCTGATCTCTTTGGCTGCAGTAGTGGCAGAATCACAGACCTGAAACAAGCATGCAGCTAATCCAGTCTAACTTCAGTCAGAGCACCTGATTTGCATGCTTGTTGAGGGGCTGTGGCTGAAAGTATTAGAGACACAGGATCAGCAGGAGAGTCCGGCAACTGGTATAATTTTAAAATGAAAAATCCACATCCTTCTCAGTTTAGGTTCCCTTTAAATTATGTACAATCACACAATAACAGTCATCAGCCGGGATCGGGACTTGGCCGACAGTTTGAGAGCTGTACAGATGAATTACAAGGCGGTATTTACTTGCTATATAGATGAGTGGTTTCAAGGTGTATATATTTCCATTTAAAAGATACCTGAACTGACATGTGACATGAGATACACATGTACAGTGCCTAGCACACAAATAACTATGCTGTGTTTTTTTCTTTCTCTGGCTGAAAGAGTTAAATATCAGGTATTTAAGTGGCTGATTCAGTCCTGACTGAAACAGGAACTGACTGCAATGTGACCCTTACTGATAAGAAATTCCAACTATAAAACAGTTTCCTAGCAGAAAATGGCTTCTGAGAGCAAGAAAGAGGTAAAAAAAAAAAAGGAAATTTCTTATCAGTGAGGGTCACACTGTAGTCACTTCCTGTTTTAGCCAGGACTGAGTCAGCCACTTACATACCTGATATTTAACTCTTTCAGGCAGAGAAATAATAAAAAAAAAGGAACAGCATAGTTATGTGTGCTAGGCACTGTACATGTCTATCTCATGTCACATGTCAGTTCGAGTATCCTGCCTGGCAGCCCTGCTGATCTATATGGTTGCAGTAGTGTCTGAATAACCACCAGAAACAAGCATGCAGCTAATCTTGTCAGATCTGACAGTAATTTCAGAAATACCTGATCTGCATGCTTGTTCAGGGTTTATTGCTGATGATTGCAGATGATCAGCAGGACAGCCAGGCAACTGATATTGCTAAAAAAATAAATAAATAAATAAATATGGCAGCCTTCATATCCCTCTCACTACAGTTGTACTTTAAGATTTGGGAGATTGTAAGTTGAGGACCACATGTATTGATGAGTCAGGCTCGTCCATTCCGCCAGACAGAATTCTAGCTGCTCTGCCCCGCCGGCTCCACTTTTTCTCTAGGATGGCTGGTGGCACATTGTGGGTAGCGATCTGTGCTACCCACAGTGTGCAAACAAAGTATCCAGCCGTCCTAGGAAACCCACAAGTGGAGCTGGCAGAGCAGTAGCAGGGCTTCCCTGTAGCAATTCCCCCCCCCCCCCCCTATATAATCCCCCGTGGTTGGTGATCTTCCCTTTGATTGTTTACTTGTGGACATATACAGTGGTATAAACAATGGTTTTTGGTTATTTATTAACTACTTTCACACACTTAAAGGGACCCTGAGCAGTGCATAGAAATAAAAACCTGCACTTACCTTGGGTTTCCTCCAGCCCCATGTAGCCCGCGAGATATATCTTGGTCCTCTCTGGTTGTGCTGAAATTGTGAAGCACTCCGCCTGTGCGGCTCTCTAAACACTGCGCATGCGCAGGAGGCTTACGGTGACAGTCGTGTGATAGTGTCGGGTGCGCAGGCATAGTAGCTCATGACTTTAGCCAAAATCGCTAGTTTAACAAAGCTAACAGCGGGACCACCGAGGGGAACCAGAGGACACCAAGGGACCTTGTGGGCTATGAGGGGCTGGAGGAAGCTCTACGTAGGTGCAGATTTTCATTTCTATGCACTGCTCAGTGCCATAAGAAATAGTGAAGTGTATATGTATGAAAAATGGTAACTTCAGTTGTTTGTAAGCTGGAGACTTCCTGTAAACATTTCCAAATCTGATTTACTCTGTTGAATAGTCAGCTTATTTCTATGGTAGAGTCAAGGAACATAACGGGTTTCTACCATTGTTACAGCATTAACCAAAAACCCATTCTTCCTTTAGAGACTCTCCAAACCATCAATCTGGTGCAGCGCTGGTCAAACTACGGTCCGTGAGCCGGTACACTGTTACCTTTCCTTCACCCCCCCATGCAGTGGAAAAGGGCCCTCAGTGTCTCAGAGGCAACAGAGCTTCTGCATCTGGGTCCTGACCCCATGACAGCTAATCACAGGGCAGAATAGGGAAAGGATGGCTTTAGTCCTTAAAGGAAAACTTAAGTCAGGAAAAAAAAAATGACATTTACTCACCCGGGGCATCCCTCAGCCCCCCGAAGCTGTACGGTGCCCTCACAGCCCCGCTCCGATCGTCCTGTCCCCGCCAGCGGCTACTTCCGGGTTCGGCGACAGCCTGGGAACGCGGCTGATTTTCCGCGTTCCCAGCCGCTATATCACCCTCTATGCTGCTATAGCGTATATATATACGCTATAGCAGCATAGAGGGGTGATATAGCGGCTGGGAACGCGGAAAATTAGCCGCGTTCCCAGCCTGTCGGCGGCTGTCGCCGAACCCGGAAGTAGCCGCCGGCGGGGACAGGACGATCGGAGCGGGGCTGCGAGGGCACCATACAGCTTCGGGGGGCTGAGGGATGCCCCGGGTGAGTAAATGTCTTTTTTTTCCTGACATAAGTTTTCCTTTAAGGGGCCAGAGCCGTCCAGTCCTAAAGGGATTAAAACAAATGAAAGGCACGTTGAAAACAACCAAAAAAGATTTACACTTATGGTCCATATGCAATTCACTTTTTCACTTGTTTTCTCCTAGGTCAAAATTTCAAACTTGTCAATAAAATGCATTTTAAAACCACCAGCAAACAAACACTCAAAATGATGGTACTTTCACCTACTTTTTGGTTTTCCATTGCAATGTGCTAAAAAGTTTATATAAATTGATGAAAAATTATCTCCTAGGAGAAAACCCAGGAGAAAAAGTGAATTGCATGTGTCCAAATCCAGAGTTGTACGAAAGTAAATAGTTAATCCATGTTTCACCACGTATAACACTTGACTCAATTTTCTATCTCCTGAAATCAAACCTGTTTGTAAGTAGGGCACTGTCTATATTGAAGTTAAAGAAGTTGTGTGTCCATCAGATTCAATGGTTGAACCTCACTTCCCCCAATGGTTGGTTCACACTTTGGCACTTCTCAGCACCAGCCATCAGCAAAGCACTGCTGCTAATGTATTCCTATGGGATCATTCTCACGCTAGCATTTACAATTTTTCATAAATTGCAAACGTGCTGGCTTTGGGGGCAATTGCGATGTGATTCTGAATGAGAATTGCAATGCAAATCACAATGCGCAATTGCATTTGGAGTGTGAACTAGTCCCTAAAGTGAGCCTGAAGCAACAGTTATATATGGAGGCTTACTTATTTTATTTCCTTTCATCCTCCAGTAGTGTCTGAATCACACACCTGAAACTAGCATGCTTGTCAGAAACACCTGATCTGCATGCTTGTTCAGGGGCTATGGCTAAAAGGATTAGATGCAGGGAACCAGCTGGGCAGTGGCTATAGCATTAAATAAATGTCAGCCTCCTTTAACCACTTGCAGACCGCGCACTCATAACGCGCGTCGGCAGCTGCAGGACCAGCGACGCAGTTCTGCGTCGCCGGCTGCAGGCTAATTAATCAGGAAGCAGCCGCTCGCGCAAGCGGCTGCTTCCTGTAAATTCACGGCGGGGGGCTCCGTGAATAGCCCGCGGGCCGCCGATCGCGGCTAAATGTAAACACAAGCGGAATAAATCCGCTTTGTTACGTTGCGCAGCAGCGCCGTAAGGCAGATTGGCGATCCCCTGCCAATCAGCGGCCGGGGATCGCCGCCATGTGACAGCCTGTCACTGGCTGCACAGGACGCATAGCGTCCTGTGCAGCCCAGATTGCCAGGGGGGACAGGGATGAGGGGGGGGGGGGAAATTTCGCCGCGGAGGGGGGCTTTGAGGTGCCCCCCCCGCGCAACACCCAGGCAGGCAGGAGCGATCAGACCCCCCAGCACATCATCCCCCTAGTGGGGAAAAAGGAGGGCGATCTGGTCGGTTTGCATGCACCCTGATCTGTGCTGGGGGCTGCACAGCCCACCCAGCACAGATCAGCTAAAACAGCGCTGGTCCTTAAGGGGGGGGGGGGAGGGGGTAAAGGGTGGGTCCTCAAGTGGTTAAATCTAGAGAGTCAGAAGTTATCTGGCTGGATCAGGGTGCCCTTTCTTACCTTGGAAACCCAATTATTTCCTCCTCCCAAAAAGGTCAGTTTTTTTTCCTGCAGGTAAAAATGTAGTTTAAACCATAATTATCATGAAATGCAAGGATACAGAGGCGCCAGTAGGATAAAACAAAATAAAAGGTTTAAAACGGTTTAGGTGGCGGTGGTGGACCGTCCACACACAAACAGACAAAAAATCGCTGTTGATTGTAGAAAAATTCACAATTTATTCATACTCCTACATAAAAGTGCAACGCGTTTCACGGGCAAACATCCCGCTTCATCAGGCAATAAACGAACGGAGTATCTCACAGCTCTGAGTATATTGATAGCTTGGCACCTACAGAGGTGCCAAGCTATCAATATACTCAGAGCTGTGAGATACTCCGTTCGTTTATTGCCTGATGAAGCGGGATGTTTGCCCGTGAAACGCGTTGCACTTTTATGTAGGAGTATGTGAATAAATTGTGAATTTTTTTTCTACAATCAACAGCGATTTTTTTGTCTGTTTGTGTGTGGACGGTCCACCACCGCCACCTAAACCGTTTTAAACCTTTTATCTTGTTTTATCCTACTGGCGCCTCTGTATCCTTGCATATTAAGTTGTCCACCCTTGGTGGAAAGGTGATATACCCTCTTTTCCTATCTACAGAGAGCGACATCTTAGTCCTGAGTGGGGTCAGGCTTAATCTCCCCACCTGCGTATACAGTGGTTGCCTTAGAGCAACCCAGGTTTGTAAGTATTAGGCCCCGTTCACACTTGCGGTTGTTTGCCAAACGGACCGGATGACCTGACCGGATCCGGACCGGAACCATACGGTTCTGATCCGGATCCGATCCGGATCCGGTCAGGTTGCATCAGGTGTCCATCAGGATGCGATCCGGATCCGTTTGGCAAAAGTAACGTTAAAAACAAAAAAAATGTTGGGGTCTGGGAGGTCAGCAAAAGGGGGACCTGTGGAATCAGGCCCTCTGCTGTTTAGCACTCACCTCCACCTTGCGACATGCTGCCAACATCTCCGGATCCAGCTGTGCTGCTCCACTCCAAAATGCTTGCCCATGTGTCCCCATCCAATATCGCCGCAACAATCCCCATAGGAAGTGGGGTAGAACATCCGGATTTCTCAGCCAGTGTGTTGTGCGCTCTCCGGTTCCCATTGGTTTTGTATTGGCCGGATGGTGCAGTCCGGCTCCGCCCCAGATACGGCTGCCGGAGGAGCCGGATGAAAAAAATAGCGCATGTTGGAACGGAGGCCGGAGTCCGGATCCGGCCCGGATCCGGTTCGGCAGAACGGACGCATGTGAACGGACGCATAGGCTTTCATTGCTATGCCGTGCGTCCGTTCCGTCCGTTCTGCAAGCGGTGCGGCTCCGGCACGGCGATTCCGGAGGGCCACCGCAAGTGTGAACCGGGCCTAATACTTACTTTTAACATTTTTCTCTATTTATACAACATACTACACTATATTGGGCTCTCGGTCTCCCTTTTCTCATAATTATCATGAACTACAGTTAGTGATTTATCAAATGCTCCTCATGTATCATGCGTGGTAACACTGCACTATTGACAGGAACTACAGGCAGCAATAGGACAGAGTCCCCCACCAATGACAGTGACCTGCAGCTTCTGTGCGACATCCTCCATCTCAGCAGACAGAGCAGATGAGGAGTGTGAGCAGGCAAGTACCACCCCCACCAGAATCCTGGCCAGCTCATATATTGCTCGAATGTTTCATGGGTGGTGTGAGATGCTGACATCTGATTATCTTGTTATGGAGTTAAATTTATCTGCTTCATTAAATAAAACCTTACATAAACTTTCCTTTAATGTCATCCCTGCCATGTTTTTACATGCTGTAAGGAGCATACACACATCCAATTTTAATTGGCCAATCATTGCCAATTTTATCACTTTTATGTAGAATCAGAGCTTTCCTACAAAGTCTGTTCTTAGTATTGAAAATGTTTGCACTCATCCAATTATGATTGGCCAATCTTACCACCGCCATATGGTATGATACACAATTATTAATACTATGAACAGACTGTGTAGGTAAGCTCTAATACTACATGGAAGTGGTAAAATTAGTATTAATTTGATAATCGAAATTTGATGCATTTTCAACCTAAATAACATTAAGGTAATAGTGATGATCACCGGATGAATTCCGAATAGGTTTCATTTGGATTTCATGCCGGTAATTAACGCACCTGGGCGAGAGGGGGGGGTTAAACTTACCCAGCATGCATCTTTAATCCATTACACAGTGCCTCCCACGATGCGTTCTAAGCATGTCACGTGACTACCAACACTGCCTCCTTCGACCTGGAAGAAGGAAGTGTTTGTAATCATGTGACCGCGGCTTGGAATGCATCGTGGGAAGTGCCGTGGGTCGGATGCAAGAAGATGCATGCTGTGGAAGTTTAACCCCCCCCCTTACCCGGGTGCTTTAATTTCCTGCATGAAATCCAAATAAAACCTATTTGGCTTTCATCGGGTGATCATCACTATTAAGTAATACGGTCTTCTCACCTTGTCGGCCAGAGCTGCAGAGTGTGTGGTGTTCTGTGTGGAGGAGGCAGCAGCCATCTTGCTTACTGCAAATGACGCTATTCCAGACTGCGCAATAACACAGCTTACATGGGGTGACAGGAGGGGAATGTGGAATACAATTTTTCATCAGATTGACAGTCAAATGGATTATTTCCTACAGGTCTGATCTGGTTTCCAATCGTTTTTCTAATCACTTCTATACAAATACAGTGGTCAATCTGATGGGAAGCTGCATGGTGTGCACCAGGCATTAAACTTGTTTTTCTTTACTCAAGCAGAAATTTCTCCTAAGCTGCTTTTTGAAATTCACCTGGCGAGGGAAAGTTGGAGATGGCAAATCACTGAACAACATTAACAACTGGATCAGCTACTGAAGGCTGGATTAAACATCGACCTCCTAGCTTGGGCACCAAAAACAAGGAACTATCCTACACTTTATGGGTACCAAAGGGGGGGGGGGGGGAGAGAGAGAATAAAGAGTTTGACTTTGTGGGCACAGGACAGCTGCAGGGGGCTGACAGATTCCCCAGGTAAGTCAATTAACAATCCTCAGGTCTGCTGTCACAGCTAAGTTTCGTTTTGCCCCGACTGGCCACTGCGCTTGTGCAGCCCTAGCCATGCATTTCCTCGTTCACGCTCCTGTCGCTGGGACTGTCCTGCGCAGGACAGGTCTGGCGTGAATGAGGACGCATGGCCAGGTCCTCACAGGTGTAGTTGGGGCAAAATGAAACTTAACCGCGGTGAGTGACCAGAGGATTGTTGATGGACTCCGCTGGTAGAAGCCACAGGTAAGTAAAAGTTTATTCCCCTCTTCCACCCCTTTTGGTTTAGGTTCCCTTTAAACTCCAGTTGTGGCTGCAAACTGTAAAAGAAATGAAGATATGAAAAAAAAAAAAAAAAGCAGCCATGAAGCATAAATTCTCTCCATTAGAGTGCAGCACAAGTGGACACATGGGAAGAGAAAGTCTGAAACAACTGTGCTGTTATTCGATATATTTTATTTACAATGTTTGCACACTTACGTTTCCCAGAAGAGCTTACACTCCTTACCATGCCCAAGTTACACTATTACTGGTCTGTGATTATATTATCTAGACAGGTGCAAAGAATGCCAGAGCAAGAGCTGTTATGCAGAGTAACCAATTAGAATACTGGTTTCATATAGAAGCTGAAACCTGATTGGTTGCTCCAGTTTCCTGTGCACCTGTGATCATAGATCAGCTCATAAGAACACAAATCCCATCAGGCTCTACAGTGAAGGAGCTTACATGTTCCCAGCAAAGCTACACATATGTAAACTAACTACTTCTGGGCAATCTTACCTTTACCTGAGGATTTTTGAATGAAGGCTCTGCTGCCAGATGAGAATTTCCATAGTTACTATAACTTTAAGTGTTTGTCCATCTTCATTCAAAAACTCACAGGTAAGAGAATTTTTTTTTTTGTAGCCAGACATATAATATATACATATAGTATATGGAAGTATCACAGAGCCAAAGAACAAAAACAAAGGGAAAAATCCAGGAACACATAAGAGCAAACTGTATCCAATCCAAACAGTAAACTATGACTGGTGTTGCACTTAGTTTTAAAGTGGGGTCCTCTACTGGCCTCGGATTCTGTAGTCCAGTGCTGACCATGGATGGCACGTAGCACAGGATAGGGCAAGGCTAAGAATGGGGAACTGCGTATGGAATGCCTATCAAGACTTCCCAAAGCAACTTTAACAGAAATTGATGTGAGCATAACTGTAGCTACACACAGTTTATTACATAGCACTACACTGACTCTGAATTTAGCTGTGCAATGATGAACACTAGTGATGTTACCTATGAGTACTTATCTACTCGTAATCAACATTTAAATTAAATAGCCCTGCCCTTGGCAAGGATTGCGGTATAGCTAACTCCACTACTTCCTCCTTCATACATGAAGGAGGAAGTAGTGGTGTTACGTGGAGCACATTGGCTATAGGCGGCAGCATAGATAAGTACAACCCCCCCCCCAGGCAGTGCTGTCTAGTTTTAAATTTTGATTACGAGCAGTTAAGTACTCGCAGCTATCACTACTAATAAACACGCCTGCTGGAAGTAAGTGAGGGACCTCCCAAGTAAAATCGACAGTTAAAGGATATGTGAGGCGACTTGCTTTGCACCAATGGAGGTAGCAGGCATTTATGTGCAGAAATCATGGATACAGCTTCCCCAGTTCTCTTCTATTCCCATGAAAAAGCCCCTATAAGTTATGCCATTTCACGCTCTGAGCAAGTGCTGGTCTGTGCAGTCTTGATCATGCTCCCTTAGTCGGAAGTGACTTGTAGTGCAAATGAGCAGAGCGGTTTCAGCCACAGAAGCAAGCATAATGAAGGACATGCACTGCCAGGCCAGTGGCAGCAGTGTGCAAAATGACACGACTTATGGCAGCTTTTTACAAAGGGATGGAGGTGAACTAGGGGAGCAGTGGGCATGAAGACTGCTGCCCATACATGCCTGCTCCCTACACTGGTGCAAAATCAAATTGCCTCGGGTATACTTTAAGGCAGCCACACACTATATACCATTTTTTATATTTCTTTTTCATTAAAAATTACAATCAATTTTTTTGATTGTAACATTTGAAAAATCTGACCAATGTATATCTCACACACATACACACGTGTTAAATTTTTCCTCAATTATGGAAAAAAAAAAATGATTGAAATCAGAAACATGTCTTAGGTCTATACATCTGGAAATTGACAATCTACCTTAAGTCATTACATTGGTCAGAAAAATCCACCACTCCCAATCAACTAGTATTGGGGTAAAAAAAAAAAAACACAGGACAGACAGATTGCTCTAAAAAATAAAAACAAAAACTGTACAACTGATGTACTTATCGAATTGCTATAAAATCTGACAATTTTATTGTATGGTGTGTGGCCACCTTAAAGGGACACTTAAGTCAAACAAAAAAAAATGAGTTTTACTCACCTGGGGCTTCCAATAGCCCCCTGCAGCTGTCCGATGCCCTCGCCGTCTCCCTCCGATCCTCCTGGCCCCGCCGGCAGGCACTTCCTGTTTCGGTGACAGGAGCTGACAGGCTGGGGACGAGAGTTATTCTTCGTGTTCCTGGCCACAATAGCGCCATCTATGCTACTATAGCATACATCATATACCATATAGCAGCATAGAGGGTGCTAATGTGTCTGGGAACGCGAAGAGTCACTCGCGTCCCCAGCCTGTCAGCTCCTGTCACCGAAACAGGAAGTGGCTGCCGGCGGGGCCAGGAGGATCGGAGTGAGACGGCGAGGGCACCGGACAGCTGCAGGGGGCTATTGGAAGCCCTAGGTGAGTAAAACTCATTTTTTTTTGTTGGACTTAAATGTCCTTTTAAGCCTAATCAGTGCCCTTCTGTTACAACAAAGACAGCACCTAGAAATCTCGGTTAGGTTATTAGGTTTCTTTCAGCAAAGGTAGAAACTGTTGCAGCTCAGCCATGCCCATATTACATTGCAGAGAGCAAGCTGCAGATAAATCCTTCCCTCTGCACGGCAGCCATACTGAGTCGCGCAGCGCCGCTCACTACATGTATCCCATGTTGCTTTTGGTCTCCCATCGCTTCTTGGCCTCAAATCTAAAATAAATGAGAAAACAGAGCAATGAGTAACGAGTGGAGACCCCTCCCAAATACATGACACCATACTCTATATACACAGTGCAGGCTATAATAGGCCTGTCCTCACCCCCAGGGCATGTTCTTCCGCTTCTTCTTCACCCCTTCCTGTGACAATTCTTCTTCCTCTTTGGATTTGATGTACTTGTGACAAGATGCAGCTTTGGTGATCTTCACAGCAAGCTAGAAAGACGATACAAGAGATGATCAGAAACTGAGAGCTGCAGAAGAAACAAGGCAGCTGCAAAGATTACTTTTTTTTCTGCAAATACAAGTACTTCTTTATGGTCAAGGCTGGTCTCTGACAAATAAAATTTGGCTAAAAGCAATAGTTTTCCAATGATTATCAAAACTGCTATAGTTGTGTCCCATATATTATTTTCACTGTTAACATCCTGAAGGTGATGGAAATGGAGAGCCTAAAGGCAAAGGAAATGTGCATGTTTTCTGCATAAAGAGACTAATAGGAAAAAAAAATCCCTGGGGGATACTTACCTCAAGAGAGGGGAGCCTCAGGGTCCCAATGAGGCTTCTCCATCCTCTGTAACTTGGGGGAATCCAGTGCTGGCTCCCCCGAAACCTTGTTGACAAGCGCCGCAATATTTACCAACCGCGATCCAGCCCATGGACGTGGCCGCGGCGGCAGCCCCAGGACCGCCTAACGCCGATTGACGTCAACTCCTGGGGCTGCAGTTTGCAGGAGATCGCGCGCAGGATGCGCACACATCTCCTGCTCGGGGGGGGGGGGGTTGTCTAAGACTATTTACATCGCAGCGCTGCACTGGGGACAGCCGTGTGACATGTCCCCCTGGGGGATAAGAGAGCGATCAGCTCTCATAGGCAGAAGCCTATGACAGCCAATCACAAGGATTGGCCAGCTGGGGGTGGGAGGGTTTAAAAAAAAATAATAAAGAAATAGTAATTAAAAAATAAATAAAATATTGCTAAAGTGGTTGGGGGGGGGGGGGGGGGGGGGGGAGAGAATCACTCCTCTGCTGTGTTGTGCGGCCCTGCAGCTTGGCCTTAAAGCTGCAGTGGCCAATTACAGAAAAACCAGCCTGGTCTTTAGGGGGGTTTAGCACTGTGGTCCTCAAGTGGTTAAAGAGAACCTGAACTGAAAATAAAAAGGCAAAATAAACATGACATACTTACCTCCCGTGTAGCCTACTCATCAATCTCTCCTCTCCTGTATCCTGTTTGTTGGCTGTAATCAATGGATTTCTCCGTCCTCCATTTTGAAAATGGCCATTACCCCATAACAGCTTCCTGGTCAGCACACTGTTAAACTGTAATATCACCCACTTGAAGCCATAGGGAAACATGGACATCACTTTGCACATTCAGTTGTAGCGGACAGCAACTGGTATGTTTCAGTTCTGACAAAATATTGTCAGAACAGGAAGGGATCACTGTAGGAAGAAAATGGTGAGCTTCTGAGAGGAACTGACAGTGAGGTTAGTATGTAATATTCATATGCAGCTACATCATGTGTTTAATTTAAATAATCTTACTCAGCTCATGTTCCCTTTAATTATCAAAACTAATTTTTCAGTTTCAAAGTGTATAAAATGACATACTTGCCTAAGAAGAGGGATCCTAATGAAGCCTTCCCTCGCTGTTCCCCTTTGCCAAGCGCAGACTTCCTCCTCTTCCCTCCCCCCCCCCCCCCCCAAGATTACAGACAAGGTCTTGTTGGTAACCTGATCAAGGCTGCACTCCTCTTCAAGCACGAGCGCAACCATACTGCACCTACATAAGGATGCGCCTACACTGTAAAAAAAAGAAAAAGCCGCTCATGCTCGCGAGGTGGCAGCATGGTCTCGCTCAAGCCAGAAGAGGGGTGCGGCCTGATTAGCTGAAGGGTCTGCGAGCAGCAACAGGAGATGAGGACACCACAGGAAGCCTCATTAGCAACAAGAGACTTCTCCCTCCTTAGGTTAGTATGTATTTCTCAACCAGAGCAGCTCACATTCTTTTTAAAGTAAACCTAAAGAGAGTACAATTTTTTAAAAACACATGACATAATTGCAAATGAATATTACATACTAACGTCACTGTCAGTGGCTAATGGAAAAGTGCATCGCGATTTACATGTAAATCAAGGTGCACTAGCGATCGCAAAAGCAGGCGGGAAGCTTGTTTAAGTGGATTGCAGCTAGTGGAAAAAGGGCCTGTCCTATAGTTGTATTCTACAAACATGGATTTGTAATGCGAGTTTTGCATAATCATTACCAGGGCTGTGGAGTCGGAGTCGGGAAAAAATGCACCGACTCCGACTCCTAATGAATTTGTAACTGTAATTAAAATAGAAAATATGATAAAATGTTCTATTTCTCAGATAATAGTCATTAAAAATAATGTATATATACAGTAATAGCTGTGTTCAGTCCACAAAAATGAAATAAACCAATCAAAATTAGTTACTTGTGCTGCTTCAACAAAGCAGTCCCCGTATTTTTAAAGTCAGATATACAGTGGAGGAAATAATTATTTGACCCCTCACTGATTTTGTAAGTTTGTCCAATGACAAAGAAATGAAGTCTCAGAACAGTATCATTTCAATGGTAGGTTTATTTTAACAGTGGCAGATAGCACATCAAAAGGAAAATCGAAAAAATAACCTTAAATAAAAGATAGCAACTGATTTGCATTTCATTGAGTGAAATAAGTTTTTGAACCCCTACCAACCATTAAGGGCTCTTTCACATTAGGGCAGACTTTCTGCGTTAACGCAAACTGAAGCCGTTTGCGTTAACTAAGGTAAGATGAAAGTCCATAGACTTTCATTTTACCTTTCACACTCGACGCTGCGTTTCGATGCGTTGCGGTTCCGACGCACCCGGGCGCAGTTTTTCCTCCAACGCACCCGCGAGCCGGCGGTTTCCGTCGGGTTTAATTACCAGCTACCGCCGCTGATTGCGTCGCACCGCAGATACCCGACGGCACGCCGCAGGCAGACAACGCGTGCAGGAGAACGGCTCCTGTTCGCGTTGTCTGATGTGAAAGAGCCCTAAGAGTTCTGGCTCCCACAGAGTGGTTAGACACTTCTACTCAATTAGTCACCCTCATTAAGGACACCTGTCTTAACTAGTCACCTGTATAAAAGACACCTGTAAACAGAATCAATCAATCAAGCAGACTCCAAACTCTCCAACATGGGAAAGACCAAAGAGGTTTCCAAGGATGTCAGAGACAAAATTGTAGACCTGCACAAGGCTGGAATGGGCTACAAAACCATTAGCAAGAAGCTGGGAGAGAAGGTGACAACTGTTGGTGCGATTGTTCGAAAATGGAAGGAGCACAAAATGACCATCAATCGACCTCGCTCTGGGGCTCCACGCAAGATCTCACCTCGTGGGGTGTCAATGGTTCTGAGAAAGGTGAAAAAGCATCCTAGAACTACACGGGAGGAGTTAGTGAATGACCTCAAATTAGCAGGGACCACAGTCACCAAGAAAACCATTGGAAACACATTACTCCGCAATGGATTAAAATCCTGCAGGGCTCGCAAGGTCCCCCTGCTCAAGAAGGCACATGTGCAGGCCCGACTGAAGTTTGCCAATGAACACCTGAATGATTCTGTGAGTGACTGGGAGAAGGTGCTGTGGTCTGATGAGACCAAAATAGAGCTCTTTGGCATTAACTCAACTCGCTGTGTTTGGAGGAAGAAAAATGCTGCCTATGACCCCCAAAAAACCGTCCCCACCGTCAAGCATGGGGGTGGAAACATTTTGCTTTGGGGGTGTTTTTCTGCTAAGGGCACAGGACAACTTAATCGCATTAACGGGAAAATAGACGGAGCCATGTATCGTGAAATCCTGACCGACAACCTCCTTCCCTCTGCCAGGAAACTGAAAATGGGTCGTGGATTGGTGTTCCAGCACGACAATGACCCAAAACATACAGCAAAGGCAACAAAGGAGTGGCTCAAGAAGAAGCACATTAAGGTCATGGAGTGGCCTAGTCAGTCTCCGGACCTTAATCCAATAGAAAACCTATGGAGGGAGCTCAAGCTCAGAGTTGCACAGAGACAGCCTCGAAACCTTAGGGATTTAGAGATGATCTGCAAAGAGGAGCGGACCAACATTCCTCCTAAAATGTGTGCAAACTTGGTCATCAATTACAAGAAACGTTTGACCTCTGTGCTTGCAAACAAGGGTTTTTCCACTAAGTATTAAGTCTTTTATTGTTAGAGGGTTCAAAAACGTATTTCACTCAATGAAATGCAAATCAGTTGCTATCTTTTATTTAAGGTTATTTTTTCGATTTTCCTTTTGATGTGCTATCTGCCACTGTTAAAATAAACCTACCATTGAAATGATACTGTTCTGAGACTTTTCATTTCTTTGTCATTGGACAAACTTACAAAATCAGTGAGGGGTCAAATAATTATTTCCTCCACTGTACATATCTGATTGTAACTGTACAGTATATATGATGTGTACACAGGAATCTCATATATACTAAATAACATCTATGCTGTAAGTATAAAGCCTGATGTGTAGCCGTGTCACTAAGAGATGGTCAATGAGATGGAAATAATTCTGCATTGATGCTGGTTTATGCAAATGTATGCACTCTCTTTGCTCATGAAATCAAATAATTTGATATGTTGTTAAAATTTGGTTTGGTGACTATGAATTAAAGGGTACCTGAGGCGAATTAAAAGAAAAGCTTTATACATACCTGGGGCTTCCTCCAGCCCCCTTCAGTCCCTCGCTGTCCTCCTCCGCCACCTGGATCTTCTGCTATGAGTCCAGATAATTCAGCCAGTCAGAGCAGTCTGGCTACGTGCCGCTTCCACAGCCAGGAGCGTTCTGCACCTGCGCAATAGTGCTGCGCAGGTGTAGTACGCTCCCGGCGGCGGAGTGTGTGCATGCGCACTACACCAGACTGGCTCAAGTACCTGGACTCGTAGCAGAAGATCCAGGTGGCGGAGGAGGACAGCGAGGGACTGATTAGCCTGAAGGGGGCTGGAGGAAGCCCCAGGTATGTATAAAACTTTAATTTCATCTGTCTCAGGTTTCCTTTGTTACACAGTAGTACTATACATATGCTCTCCCCACAGAGCTGCAGGGAATCCACTGAGAATGCTGTGCACATTGAACACAGAGGTGTTTATCACCCATAAACCTGGTTTCAGTTTGTGCATGAAGAATGTGTAATAGAGGAAGAATCTCCTTATTCCCCTGCAGAGTACCTGCACATCACTCTTACATGTACCCACAGTTACATTGCCTAGGGCCTGATAGATGTTCTTTGTTCTGGTCTGTACCTTTTACAAGTACTCTTACCAAGGACTAGTTTTAGTCTAAGGGGAATAAATATAGTAGTCTACATATCCTTCTCACTTCAGTTGTCTTGTAAAACTCCTAAGCGTTGGCAGTTAAGAGACGAATTTCACGTTACGTACTGTTAATCAACAAAATTGTAATATACAAAGTAGAGGAGTCTGAGTCAAAGAGTCTGAGTCTGTGGAATCCTAAACTGAGGAGTCGGTGGATTTTTGGACCGACTCCACAGCCCTGATCATTACTATACAGTTAGAGGAGTAGAAAAGTTAAAAAAAAAAATCAAAACAAGTGATATGGGGGAAGGGGGCAAGACAGTAATGGCTAGCAGCCGAATTACGTTTTACCCCATTATCAGTGACGGCCTGGAGGGGAATAGTAACACCACTTGGACATAAGCAGTAGCAGGGTGAGACTTTTTTCGGCTTTGCCCTGCACACAAATTTCCCGACACCTAATTACATGCATGCGGAAGGGAGTACCAGGGGATATAGAAAGTGTAGGTGAGGTTAGATAAAGTTGGCACGGAAAGTGTGGACAGAGACACAAGTATCAGGTGACATGGAGGTGGAAGGGTGGCTAGATGGCGGACAAGAGAAACAAATGAGTCAGAAAAGGTGACCCAGAAGACAGACGGATAGATGAGTGGTGGCTACCCACCTGAGGGCCAGAAATAGTAACATGAGTTATGTGGTGAGTGGAAGGCTAGATGAGGTGACATGTAGGGTAGAAGGACCTATGAGGGGTGGATGGGTAAGTGAGAAGTAGACGTATTGGGGAAGTATAGATGAGGGTCAGGAAATATCAGGGAGAATGGAGATGGAAATACAGATGAGCAAGTTGCTTTTTAGCGGACTGCGTCTCTCAATTAGATATGCTGCAAAACTTATTTTACACATTTGCACTCAAATTCTAATAAGTGTGAACGCTGCCTTAGGGCTGGTGCACACCATGAACACTTCTGAGCGCTTTGAAAAGCGCTTGGCTAATGTATTTGAATGGGATGGATCACATCAGAGAGATGTGATTTTCTACCAAACACAAATGCGGGTCCTGCAGCATTTCTGCTGATTTCTAAACCAATTCAGTATAGGAAAGTGGAAAATCGCACTGAAAAGTGCTAGATCAGAGCTATTTTCCAAGCATTTTTGTAACAGAAGCTCTTCACTTACAGCTCTACGGTAACAAAAAATGAAAAACCTACACCAAATGCTCCAAAAATCACTAGGTATGATTAGAAAATCGCTAGGCACATGCCTAGAAAAATCACTTCAAAAAGCGCTAAGGCAGGGAACACACGTGACAGTTTTCATACACGTTTTCTGCACTGAAAAACTGAGAACTTGTGTTAATCAATGGGCTAGTTCACATTTGATGTGTTCTTCGCGCGCAGAAAAAAACTGACATTCTGCATCCTGATTCTGCACATTTTGTCAATTTTCTCTATCAATTACATCAGCTGCTGTGAAAAACCGCACGCGGTTTCCTGCATAGAAACACACTTGGTGTGCAGAAAAAGTATGCAGAAAAACACGCGCGGAAAACTGAAAGACAAGTGTGTTCCCTGCCTAAGTTTGCGATTACGCTAGCGCTTTTTGGTGTGCACTGGCCTTCAGAGTCAGCAGATCTGCAGAATAGTCAGGCAATTTCCATTGTTTAAAATAAAAATGGCAGCCACCATATTCCTCTCACTGCAAGTTCCCTTCAGGAGTGCTCATGGACTAATGAGGTACTGACTGGGATGGTGCCCAGTTTTTACATCCATTTTTATGACATTTCATGTTGGGTCAGTGATGGCTGCAGATCTGGATCTTTCTACCCATGTACAGTATATATTTGCTCAGGTGTAATCAGATTGTTTTTAATAATAGGTTTTCATATAGCTGACATTTTTCGTTTTACAGAGAAAGTTGAACTGGCACGACTAACCCTGTCCCACAACAAGACTCGCGTCATGTCTCTATCATGGTCTGAGGCAAGACTTGATAGTGCCTGTGCCCCTGCTATTCCTGTCTTTTCCATCAGTCTACCTTTGTGCTTTATCATATGCGATTTTCTACATTTGTTCACGATTTTTCAAATTACGAAGGCACACGTCATGTGGAAAAAGCAGAGAACACTGTCCAGTTTAAAATCGCAGGGAAAAACAAGCGTGAAACGCAAATGAACGTGCTATTCTGGCAAGGGACAGTAACCTTGAGGTTTCCTTTAAAGAGACTCTAACGAAAAAAAAGTTGCCCTGGGGGGTACTCACCTTGGTAGAGGGAAGCCTCTGGACCCTATGGAGATATCCTCCGTCCTGCTGTGTCCCACGGCAATCTCGCCGCAGCCCACGGAATGCACAGCTGACAATTTGTCAGGCTAGTTTTCTGGCTCCAGCGGGGGCGCTGCTGCGGCTCTCCGCTCAGAAATAGGCGGAAATAGCCGATCTGTCGGGTCTGCTGTACTACGCAGGCGCAGGAGACTTGCACCTGCGCAGTAGAGCAAACCAATAGAGATTGGTTATTTCTACCTATTTCTGAGCCGAGAGTCGCTACTGTGCCTGCGCTGGGGAAGGTAAATATTTACATCACCACTGTTCGGTGGGGCACAGCGAGACTGCCGTGGGACACAGGAGGAAGGGGGAAGCCTCGATAGGATCTGGAGGCTTCCCCCACCCGAGGTAAGTACCCCCCAGGGGAACTTTTTTTCGTTACAGATTTTCTTTAAAGGCAGAGGAATATGGAGGCTGACATGTTTATTTCCTTTTAAATAATGCACATTGCCTGGTAGTCCTGCTGACACGCTGGCCTCTTAACCACTTGCCGACTTGCCGAAGTGGCAGCTGCAGGAGCTGCAGGCTGATTAATCAGGAAGCAGCCGCTCGCGCGAGCGGCTGCTTCCTGTCAATTCACGGCGGGGGGCTCCGTGAATAGCCTGCGGGCCGCCGATGGCGGTTCGCAGGCTAAATGTAAACACAAGCGGAAATAATCCGCTTTGTTAGATCGGCGATCCCCGGCCAATCAGCGGCCGGGGATCGCCGCCATGTGACAGGGGACGTCCTGTCACTGGCTGCACAGGACGGATAGCGTCCTGTGCAGCCCGGATCACCGGGGGGAGAGGTAGGAGAGGGCGGGGGGTGAATGTCGCCGCGGAGGGGGGCTTTGAGGTGCCCCCCCCCCCCCGCAACTAGCCTGCACGCAGGAGCGATCAGACCCCCCCTGCACATCATCCCCATAGGGGGGGAAAAAGGGGGGTGATCTGATTGCTCTGCGTGCACCCTGATCTGTGCTGGGGGCTGTAGAGCCCACCCAGCACAGATCAGCTAAAACAGCGCTGGTCCTTAAGGGGGGGTAAAGGGTGGGTCCTCAAGTGGTTAATGCTTTAAGAAATGGACCCTGAACAAGTATGCAGATCAGGCGCTCTGACTAAAGTCTGCTTGGATTAGCTGCATGCTTGTTTCAGGGTGTGCGATTTACACCCTACTGACCAGAAAGATCAGAAGAGCTGCCAGACAACTGGTATTGTTTAAAAGAAAATAAATATGGCAGCTTTCATGAGTCTCACACCTTGTTGCTTTTAAGTCAGACAAAAAGTCGTTGCCAACACAGATGTCTTCCCAGACTACATAAAAAGAAATCTCTGCAATTCAAGAGTGTTAGGGCCCGATTCCACTAAGTGTGAATACTCAATGCAAATATTCACATTGAAACTGTAACCAATGCATGTCAATGGAGTAATTTCCATTGAATGCGAATTTGCCATTGCGGTGCGATGCAGAAAAGAATATGGATTGTATGCTGAAGATTTCTGCAGCCTGCATCCGTTTCTCACACAGTGATTTATAGCCGCATCCGGATGATCACATTGGCCTCGATTCATAAACAGCAGTGTGATAAAACAAAATCTTGTCGGGAAAATACCGCACTCTGCATTTTCCCGGTCTGTGTGCTAATTCATAAAGATTTCCCCAGCTGCCCTTGGAGGTCGGTAAATTACAGCAGCCCATTGAGCGGTAGAGTAGAGCAGTGTCTCGATTCTCTCTTTGCCCTGCAGAAATGAACCACAGAGACGGCTCTCTCCACTGATGACTCAGGCAGTGTTTCCCTGCCTGCTCAAATGATTCACACAGAGAGCTCTCTCCACTGATGACTCAGACAGGTAAATCACACAGTCTTTCCCTGCCTGCTTAAATGATTCACGCAGAGGGCTCTCTGGCTCTCTCCACTGATGACTCAAAAAGACTTCGGCTCTCTGCACTTTTGCATTCATCAGAGCTGTCGGTAAGGTGTTAAGACCTCACCAGAGGTGTCGGTAACTACCGCCAGGCTTACCGCTTGTTGAAGGCTTTATGAATTGACATTTGCTGGTAATTTACTGACATGTGTTGTCGGTAACTGCAGCCAAGTCGGTAATTTATCTCCCTGGTCGGTAATGTCAGATTTTCATGCGGTAACAGCCTTTATGAATTGACACATTGCTAAGTGGTCGGTAAAGTCTGCTGTTTTCAGCATTACCGCATGAGGTAATGCTTTATGAATCGAGGCCATTATCGGAAACAATGCATAAATCCACATCCAGAAATGTACGGATGCAAAACACAACATGCTAGTGTAAATAGGACCATAACCAGTTAGCCGATGTGCTGCCAGGTGGTTTACTCTAATCAGCATTTTCAAGGATATCCTAGCTAATAAAACCCAAGTGTCTCTGCGTCCCAGGTCCCTGTGTGTGTTTTTGCAGTGCGCATGTGCAGGGAGGGACACAGACACTGAGGAGAGCTGGGGGAATGAGGCAGCGAGGGCCAGAAGGGACGGGCGTGGGCGCATGTAAGCAGCGAATGAGCAGTGACAGACCTATTCCATTTTTAAGCGGGCTAAGGTCACTAGTAAAAAAAAAAAAAAAAACAACACACACACACACACACACACTCCAAGAAAAGAGGTTTACTGTATCAGAATTGGTCTTACATTGTATATTTATACAGATGGAATTGCTGGGACTGAGTTTACTATATCAGAGTTTACTATAACGAGATTCTACTGTGTATATAAATTTTGGTGGATTTGTTTTCATTACAAAAACAACAAAAAGTTGCCCGGCTTCAAAAGTTTGTCGGCAGCTTTTGGGTCACATGAGATCCAGAGCCTTCATGAAATGAGTTTCTAGCTCAGCCGCTGGCAGCGTTCATCTGGTAAAAGACATGGAAAAGATAGACATAATGGGAAAATACAGTGAAAAAAAAAATTGTGTCCAGCATCCCAAGAGCAGCATTGCAGAGCGTGAAAGAAACAGGCCCGCTCCCCCCGCCTGGGCTCGCACACTGCGGTCACATTACCTCTTCACCGGGAGAGAAGGGAGCCGCGGCGTGCGGATATATCTCCACTCTCACAGAGCACGCAGATACAAAGCATAATACAAGCAAATTCTTTTGTAGAAAATCCTCAGCACTTTTCACACGGAACATCCAGTATTTTGCTGCATTTTAATTAAGGTGTCTAAACATTATCGCAGAGAACTGGAAATTGGTCGGAGGCTGCCGAGAAGAAAAACTAAGCTCTAAAGGCTTTTTATCACTATATTTCAGGAACCAAGGGTGTAAAATGTTCTAATTTGGGCTATATTAAAAGCCATAAAAGGTCTTTCAAAAAGATTAATGGTACTTTGCTTGGATAGAAGATAAGGGCTTTAGCTGGTTTCAGAAGCTGGGCCTGGCTGCTCCCTGGAGGCGATCATCTTTACAGCCACTTAGAAGATTTGTGAAAGCAGCCGCGTAACCTCCAGCCAATACACAGGCGCGCTGGAGAGTTTTTCTCTCTCTCCTTCTTTAAACTCCTTTCAATTTTACAGGTTTAAAGTGTGTAAATCATCTCGGACGGACACAATGGCAGCTCCTTGTAACATATCACGCCGCCACCTCCCCTTTCACATCCTGGGAAAATACACACAAGGGCTGAACAGAAAAGATCTGTGCTGGCCGTCATCCGCGACGCTTCAATGGGTCAGGGCTTGTCAATCAAAATAAAAAATATATAAAGCAAACAATTGACATGAACATCTCTTGGCCCTGTTCTGACGCCGAATGACAGAAAACGCTGAACCAATAGAGATTAACACATGACATACATGGAGTATGGGGGCAGCCCATACAGTTTGGGGGAGTCCCGTTAAGAACCACGACAAGTGTGGGCCTTCAAAATGAAGACGTCCCCGTTTTTATTTATTTCCTTTTATAACAAAAATGTTTATAATGTCGACAATTTCTGATTGTCTTAACTTGAGCTCAACATTAGTGTCAACCACGTTACCTTGGAGACAGCAAAGATCAAAGCGACAAAAAAAAAAAAAAAAAAGAAGAAAAAAAACCCCTCAATTGTCTGATTAATCAAGTCAGCAAACAGCTTATTCCTTTTAGGCTGCACGCACGTATGAAAATGAGATTCCGGGAGCCCGGCTTTGTGCAGATTTGTTCATTCTTATCAGAACAAAGCCAGCGGCAGGCTATTTCACGGATCATTGGCACTGTCAGGCCTGATGCACAGAATGGGTGACAGCCCCTTATTCTGAGGCTTGAGTAAAATTAGCAAGAAAGTCGGCACAAATTACCCCCTCATCTTTTTAGTAATGTGACATTATTCATTTATTTTATTTTTTTTTATCCAATTTTCAATTTTTCTCACACATCCTACTAAACTCGACCCCCCAACCTCCATCCGTCCGTTCTCCCGATAGCACTAAACACCCGCCAATCCTGGGCGCTGCCGCAAGAAAACTGGGGTTAGGGAAGTGGTAAGGATAGAAGCCTCCAGCAGCAAGCGGGTTTCTCCAGCCTAACAAAAAAGACGGATGGCAAAACAGAATTTTGCCATCACCATGAGCTTGCTGGGCAATCTGTAACTCTAATGGTGCTCATACACCGTACAATAAAAATGTTCGGTTTTCCTATTTATTCGACCAAAACGATCGAATGAAAGTCAAAATTCTTTTTTTCAATCAAGAAAAACAAACAATTATCCAGGTTTTTTTAAATAAAAATTTGATCAGACGCGTTGGAAAAATCTTTATATTCGATCTAACGGAATAATTGAACGAAATTATTTAATGTAAAAAAAAAAAAAAAAAAAAATTACCATGTATGAGCACCATAAGAAGAATGTAAGAGAGCAACATTCTCCTGTGCCATGACAAAAAGATAAGACGCTTTCCAAGTATCCTCGAAAGACAGAATGGTGAGCAATCTCCAGCAAGCAAAATGGGCAGTTTTTGCCCTCCCATATGGGAAACAAGTCAGCAATTTTTGCTTATCCAAAGGCAGAAGTTGGAAATGGTTGACCACCATCTAGACATCAGTGGACACCAGTCATTACACATACCCTAGGGCGGAGTTTGGTGTAGGATGGTCTATGGACCTCAGTAAGCCAAGTAACGCTGTACTAGATAAAGAAGAATTTCAGCCTAAACATACATACTGTCATTAAGTTACATTGGTTAAGTTAATTGAAATAGATAGGTAATATAATCTCCTACCCACCCTGTTTTAACCACTTTGTCCACCACTACAGTATATCTACGTCAGCTGTGGCACCCTCCAAGCCACAGTCACGTAGATATACCGACCTGCTTTGCACGATGCCCCTGCAAGATGAATATCTCGCCTGAACTGGTTCCTGCGATCATCCTGCAGCTCCAGCCTCCATTCACCGCTCTTCACGCAGCCCTGTGACGCTGAATATCCGGGTCCTGGCTTGATGACGTCATTAAGCTGGGACCAGGTGTTCGGTAACACATGGCTGCGTGCACCGCGGTGAATGGAGGCTGGGGCTGAAGGATGATCGCAGGAACCAGGTAAGGTGAGATATTCTACTTGCAGAGGCATTTTTTTTAACGATCTGGCCATGGGGGGGGGGGGGGGCATAGTGGTAAGGGGGGGGGGGGGGCACATCTGGCTGCCCATAACAGAGGGTGGGAGTTCTAAATCTGAAAGGGGGGGGTGAAAATATTATTGGTGCCCATCAGGGTAACGGGGTGGGGGATTTCATAATGGGGAGCACATCTGATGGCCCTGAGGGACATAAATGAATGCTGGGGACACATGGCAATAATGGGGCGGGGGCGCTAATCCTGGGGAACATCTGGCTATAATAATGAGGGGTGCTTTATTGGGGTACGCAGCTGTATACATATATGTGGGGGGTAGCAAATGCGTAGACATCTGGCTATAATGGAGGCTGATATTGGCGGGCACATTTGGCTATACTGGGGGGGGGGGTGTGTCTCTGATACTGGGCACACATCTGGCTATCTATCCTTGGGGGACTTAATACTGATGGCATGTCTTTTACCTACTGTAGCACTTTTTATTTTTTTACTAGTATTGAAGAAAACCTGAGAAATAATGCAATTTAAACTGTTTTCCCCCTTTTTTCCCGCTAAAATGCGCAGAAAAAATTTTTGGGGGGACAAAATATCCCCCAATGAAAGTCTAGTTTATCCTGAAAAAAAACGATATCTAGACCATTTAGGTGTCGTGGGTAGGGATAAAGTAATTGCTGATTGAATAGGGACATAGCTAAAACGTCAAAACTGCTCTGGTCAATAAGGGGAAAACAAGGTCTGGATGCGAAGTGGTTAAAAGAACAGGCAAATGTTTGTGAATTCATGGAGGAAGCTAGCTTTTTCATGGGGCAGCCATCTTTTTGGTTGAAAGAAGGTGACGGGGAGGATGAGACAGTTCCAGCTGTCCTGTGTCCGGATAACCCCTCCCAGCTCCGCGTGCTAGGCTTCAAATCTCAAATTCAAAATTAAAAAAAAACAAATTTGAGCCAAAACAGCAGAAGGAAAACATCATGATCATTAGAAATTCCATCATGCTTTGCACAGCATCAGGGGAAAAATGCCCAGGCAATTTGCTTCTGTGCAGCTAAAAATGAGGCTTGGGTAAGTAAAACAAAGTTCTGATGCTGTGAAACTGTTAAAGAAACACCAAGCCTTTTCAGTGCTGCAGAGTAGAGTAGATTTTTAGTCAGGAGGTTCACTTTAAGGGCACCGCCTTTGACATGGGAGCCCATAAAGGGAGACTAGGGATCGAATCCTGGTTAGGGTCAGTACCTATTCAGTAAGGAGTTTAAGGCAAGACCCCCTAACACTGCAGGGTGGCCTCTTGAGTGCGCCCTTAGTGGCTGCAGCTCAAGCGTTTGAGTGTGACATGAGAAAAGTGCTATATAAATGTTTGGATTATTATGCATGCTGGGAACCGCCTATAACACACCTATGTATAAATAAAGGGCTTTTTTCAGGAAGATTACTGTATATTCCTGCGTATAAGACTACTTTTTAACCCTTGAAAATCTTCTGAAAAGTTGGGGGTCGTCTTATACTCCGGGTGTCATTTGATGCCGGGTGATACACTCTATCCTGTTAATGCCTGTCAGATCCCAGTGGCTGCAGCTCTTGAGCGCTTTGAGTCTGACAGGAGAAAAGCGCTATACAAATGTTCGGATTATTATTATTATTATTATTATTATTATTATTATTATTATTATTATTATAGATCTCCCTGCTGAGGGAGCACAATCTATTCTTCCATACCGGGTAGACAAGGGGAGTTGACCAATGCAACAAGTCAATTGACTATATCTGGTAATATACTGGGTAGCACATACAGTACAGCAGCAGTATATGTGTTTTTTTTTATTATTATTTTAATTTGATGTGCGTTGGAAGAGGGGTAGTCTTATACGGCGAGTATATCCCAAACTCTATATTTTAACTGGAAAAGTTGGGGGGTCGTCTTATACGCCAGAATATACGGTACATTTTATTTTCCTTTGTAGTGTTTTTTTAACATCTCTCCACTTAGAGAGTAAAAAAAGGTTATTTAACCAGAGGTGCTGATACTATGGCTCGTGAACCACCTGACACAGGCCATGGGCCCCCTGGTGTCCCCTGTATCACAGTATGAGGAGCTCTATAGAGACAAGGGTGGGAAATCTTACAATAATCTCAAACATAGTCAAGGACTCTTATTTCATTTCCAGAGATGAAGAATTGGCAGTCCTTGCTGGTACTCCAAAGAGGCATAATGACGCAGTCTTTGGAAAGCAATAAGGGAGAGATAGAGGGCAGAGAGTACTCCCTGCAAAAGGGCAATATTAAAGAGACACTGTAACAAGAAAAACGTCCCCTGGGGGGTACTCCCCTCGGGAGGAGGAAGCCTCAGGATCCTAATGAGGCTTCCCCCGTCGTCCTCTGTCCCACGGGGGTCTCGCTGCAGCCCTTCAAAGCCAGCGCGACAAATCCCACAGCCTGTTCAATATTTACCTTTCCAGGCTCCAGCGGGGGCGCTGTTTCGGCTCTTCTGACAGAGATAGGCGAAAAAGCTGATCTCAGTCGGGTCCGCTCTACTGCGCAGGCGACTTGCTCCTGCGCAGTCGAGTGGCCCAATGGAGATCGGGTATTTCCGCCTATCTCCACGGGAAGAGCGGATACTGCGCCTGCGCTGGATCCACGGAGGTAAATAGTTACATCGCCGCCGCTCCAGGGGGATTTTCGCCGCCACAGTGGGCCCGAGGAGGACGGGGGAAGCCTCAATAGGATCCAGAGGCTTCCCCCACCCGAGGTGAGTACCCCCCCCAGAGGACATTTTTTGTTACAGATTTTCTTTAAAGGGAACCCGAGGTTAAAAACATATGGAGGCAGACATGTTTATTTCCCTTTAAATAATGCACATTGCCTGGCAGCCCTGCTGATCCTCTGCCTCTAATACTTTATGCCATAGACCCTGAACAAGTATGCAGATCAGACATCCATGACACATTTGACAAGACTAGCTGCATGCTTGTTTCAGGTGCGCGATTTAGACCCTACTGACTAGAAAGATCAACAGGGCTGCCAGGCAACTGGTATGGTTTACCTCCTTAGTGGTAACCCAGAGTCATGCTCAATAACAAGAACATTTCTATAGCGCTTTTCTCCTATAGGACTCAAAGCGCTTAGGCTCTCAGATTCAGTAGTTGGTAGTAGGATGAAGTATTCATACAACAAATATATTTCTGCAAATTCCAAAACTGAACAGGTGGATTTTCAGTCTGGATTTAAACACGTCGAGATGGAGATGTCCTGATCTGCTAAAGGTAAGGAGTTCCATAATGTAGGAGCAGCATGACAGGAGGCTCTGGGACCAAAAGTTTTCAGGTGGACTCTGGGTATGACAAGATTATTAGAACCTGTGGATCTGAGATTGCAGGGATTGCTACGCAGCTGCAGCATTTCTTTTATGTATCCAGGGCCTAGATTATTCAGGGATTTAAATGTCAGTAGACTGATCTTGAATAGGACCCTCCATTCTATAGGTAGGGAGTGCAGGACTGGCGTTACGTGGCAGTGACGGGGTTGGTTGGTTAACAATCTAGCAGCAGTGTTCTGTATCAGCTGTAGGCGATACAAGTCCTTTTTTGGAAGGCCGGCATAGAGAGCATTACAGTAGTCTGGTTGGGATGTAATGAAGGTATGAAGTAAGGTTGGCAGATCTGGGGGGATGAGATGCTTGATTTTTGCAATGTTCTTCAAGTGAAAATAGGATATAGGATGATTTCACCACAGCAGAGATGCTCGAGACAGAAATCAGAGCGGTAACCCCAAGCTGGATAAATGGGAGGTGTGTAATGTGCAAGGCTGCCACAGATCTATCTAGCAGTATTTTTAGGGTCTAAAAGCTTATGAAAAAATTGCACAGCTTTAGACAAAATCTGGTAGTAATCATAACGCCAGGTAGATTAAAAGGAAATAAATATGGCAGCTTCCATTGGTCTCACAATTCGGGTTCCTTTTAAGCAGAAATGGGCAGTGTTTGTCCACTGCAAAGGCAGACCTGGATTCCGGAGAAGCAAATGAGAAATATGGGCTCCTGCTGTCCAAAGAATCAAGAGAAGGAGAAGCAGCTGGAATATCATCAAAGCACCTGTCAATCACAGTCATGGCCATATCTATAATTAGGCATTCGAGGGTCAGTGCTATGGGTGGGCGTCAGGGTGCTAAACCTTAAAGTAATGTATTACTGTAAATATATAATTATGTCCCTGCTCCCTGCAGCTTCTGACCATTCGCAGTGAAATCCAGAAGCAGAGCCGAGAAGATGTTTCTGGGTGCCCAATATTGTGTGCGACTGTAAGCATGTACTGTCCATATCCTGGCTGCACTACTTATCACCCGGCTGCACTGCCTATACTCACTCTTCAGTCCTACACTGGGTGCACAAGGTGGGTGTGGGAGGAGCAACAGTCACGCTGATGCTGTATTGCTTAGGCAGGGTGCGGGTATCATGACTCCAGGGTCATTGAGCAAAAGTTCTTCCAATATTACACAGATGAAAGTGACAAGAAGAATGCACAATTTTGATTGCGAGAAAAACAAAAGGTAAAAAGGTAAATGACCACTTCTTCTAGGACTGCAAATGACGACAGTTACCACCCGACCTCCAGAGAGGGAGAGATGAGGACAATCAGCACCTATCCTCAAGAGAGAACGAGATACGAGGACAGTCAGCATCCTTCCTCCAGAGAGGGAGAGATGGAGGACAGTCAGCAGCCTTCCTCCAGAGAGGGAGAGATGAGGACAATCAGCACCTATCCTCCAGAGAGCGAGATACGAGGACAGTCAGCATCCTTCCTCCAGAGAGGGAGAGATGGAGGACAGTCAGCACCCGTCCTCCAGAGAAGGAGAGATGAGAACAGTCAGCAGCCTTCCTCCAGAGAGGGAGAGATGAGGACAGTCGGTAGCCGTCCTCCAGAGAAGGAGAGATGAGAACAGTCAGCAGCCCTCCTCCAGAGAGGGAGAGATGAGGACAGTCAGCTGCTGTCCTCCAGAGAGGGAGAGATGAGGATAGTCAGCAGCCTTCCTCAAGAGGGAAAGACGAGGACAGTTAGCAGCCTTCCTCCAGAGAGGGAGAGACGAGGACAGTCAGCAGCCGTCCTCCAGAGAGGGAGAGATGAGGACAGTCAGCAGCCTTCCTCAAGAGGGAGAGACGAGGACAGTTAGCAGCCTTCCTCCAGAGAGGGAGAGACGAGGACAGTCAGCAGCCGTCCTCCAGAGAGGGAGAGACGAGGACAGTCAGCAGCCTTCCTCAAGAGGGAGAGACGAGGACAGTTAGCAGCCTTCCTCCAGAGAGGGAGAGACGAGGACAGTCAGCAGCCATCCTCCAGAGAGGGAGAGACGAGGACAGTCAGCAGCCTTCCTCAAGAGGGAGAGACGAGGACAGTCAGCAGCCTTCCTCCAGAGAGGGAGAGACGAGGACAGTCAGCAGCCATCCTCCAGAGAGGGAGAGACGAGGACAGTCAGCAGCCATCCTCCAGAGAGGGAGAGACGAGGACAGTCAGCAGCCGTCCTCCAGAGAGGGAGAGATGAGGACAGTCAGCAGCCATCCTCCAGAGAGGGAGAGATGAGGACAGTCAGCAGCCTTCCTCCAGAGAGGGAGAGACGAGGACAGTCAGCAGCCTTCCTCCAGAGAGGGAGAGATCAGGAAAGTCAGCAGCGGTCCTCCAGAGAGGGAGAGATGAGGACAGTCAGCAGCCGTCCTCCAGAGAGGGAGAGATGAGGACAGTCAGCAGCCTTCCTCCAGAGAGGGAGAGATCAGGAAAGTCAGCAGCGGTCCTCCAGAGAGGGAGAGATGAGGACAGTCAGCAGCCGTCCTCCAGAGAGGGAGAGATGAGGACAGTCAGCAGCCTTCCTCCAGAGAGGGAGAGATCAGGAAAGTCAGCAGCGGTCCTCCAGAGAGGGAGAGATGAGGACAGTCAGCAGCCGTCCTCCAGAGAGGTCAAGGTAATGTCAGTTAGCACCCATCTTCTTGGGAGGCAGATGAGAATGGTTAGCACCTATTCTCCAGACAAGTGGAATCAGGTGGGATTCAGAGACAGGCAGACTATGGAAATAGGAGTACATGTGCAAGAAGGCAGGATCTATCACTCATACAGGACTATTAGTAGATGCTCATCTTTCAAAGGAATTAAATACGGCTGGCATCGTCGGTCAAACATGATATTTTGAAGCATGCTACCTCCAGATGAGTTCTGGTGAATTTATTCAAATAGGAGTAAGAATAAGTCCTAATTCGAAACAAAAACAACCACCAGGAAACACAAACAACCACCAGGAAAAACAAGATCTGGTCGGACTTGAGAGATGTATGTCTTTTTTTCAATCAAACTACGTAAGGGCTGGTTCAGACGGACGTCTGTGTGGCATCGCGTTTGGGGGCGTTGCGGCGGCTGCGCAGTCAGGCTTTCAGTAGCCTTCGTGTCACGTTCCGATGCGGTCGCGGCTTTTCTTCCCCTAGGGGAACATTAGCCGTCGCGGTTGGCCGCCCCCTGGAAGCTACATGTCGCTTCCAGGGGCAGCTCGAACGCTAGCGAAAATCGGGACCCGAACGCCGCGTTCGTGCAAAAGCTCGGTGTAAACACTCCCATTCACTAGAATGGGAGCGTTTACCACGACGTTCCGAACGCTTGCGGTAAGCGCTCCGCAAGCGTCCGTCTGAACCAGCCCTAACTCGTGACTAAAGCCAGAAAGGCTCCCATCACAGGCAGACGCCAATCACGCCAGGATGCACAGAGAAACTAGGGCACTAGGAAGCCCCGCATCACACGCGCGTGATTTCCAGATACACGCGTGTGCCCCGCTGTAGCGTGTTCAGCCGATCGCTCTGCAGTGAGTTTGGAGGAGAATAACTGTGGTGTTTTCAGCAATTTCTTTATCTCTCTTCTTCTAAGTAAGAAAGCTTATTAACACGCTTTGAACTTAAAATCACATTTACAATAATGTGCCATCAACAGTTTTATAAGCTAATTAGAAAAAAAAAAAGATTAATTAATGACTAGCCTGCTAATAAAATGGCAATCAGGAAGAAAGAAACCAAGGGTGCTAAGCTTCAACTACCACCAATTAAGAGCTAATTACAAACAAATTATATATGTGTTTTGCTGTGGGCTTTAATTTACTAAAATGGTTTTAATTAAAAGAGAAAACATGCTGATTAATTTGACTGCAGTACAGTATAAACCGAGCATTGTCTTGTGTTAATGAGTCTTGTAGAAGCCAAATCTCCTGTCTATAAAAGCAGCAACAAATATTGAAATGTGAGCATTGCCTTGCCTAGGTCTGTATGATCAGAGATCGCTAGTGCAGAGGCCACGTGACACTGGTCCACACACAGGCCACCAGAGGGGACAGACCCTGCACCCCACCCCTATTCCCATTTCACACAGATTTGCTCTAACAAATGGAATCTGTCTAAAAACTGGGAAAGGTTAAAACACTTTTAGAAAGTCAGCGACACCTGGCCTGCCCCATTTCCCCACACACATACAGATGTGTGCAGATGAGTCATTAGGTGGGTGGAAGGGGGGGGGGGGGAGATGACCTGGCCCATCCCCCCATGCACATACAGATGTGTGCAGACGCGTCATTAGGCTCCAGGCTACCAATGGGTCTATTGATACTGGGGGTAGGGGAGATGACCTGGCCCATTTCCCCATGCACATACAGATGTGTGCAGACGCGTCATTAGGCTCCAGGCTAGCAATGGGTCTGTTGATATGGAGGAGGGGCAGAGGGAGAATGAACGTTGCATGACTCCAGGAACGTTGCAGATTCCAGTGGGGAGAGGAGGGAGAGAACAATGTAATCAGGCAATGCTCTGCTTCGGGGATTGCTAAAAATCCAGCATGCCCAATCTGTAGCAGACGTTGGGTGGCTGCTGTACACACACTAGGGTCACTCATGATTCTTGGCCAAGGCGGTCTTTATCGTTCACCATGGTCCAGTTCAGTCTAGTGTGTATGTAGCTTTATTGACACATGCAGACACCGTTATGAATGCGCTTGCACTCAATACAGAGAGAGCAATGGAGGATACCAAGCAGTCAGCAGAGCACGGTAAGCTAGGCTCCAGTCAGAAACGTACAGACTAAAACCCAGCAACATATTTTAAGGTGCATGAACAAACAAAAAAAGCATTTGCAAGGGGAGGGGAGGGGCAGAGGTACAAGGACTGTCACATGCTGTATACACATCCCAAGTTAGGCTCAAGATACAATGGAAATACACCCCAGCACAGTCCCATCTCTACTATAACGGTCTCACAATAAAGCACCTGGAAGGCCATGTGAGCGCAGGACAAGCTGCTATGAACGGAATTGGAGCTCCCGCAATTCAGACAAAAAAAAAAAAAAATCTATCTTCAAAGGCACAATACATGGATGGTCTACAGAATTCATAAAAACAAATTAACCCCACATAGGAGGCTGAATAATTATCGAATTGTGTGGAAAAAAAAATTGGTGCAGCTAAGTGCATGCCTGATAGACGATGCAAGCAATTTCAAACCAATTAGCCGCATATATCGATCGGACATGCTGGTAAATCTCGGGCCGATGCGGTTGATCGGGTGCGCGGCAGTAATTATGTGCAACATCGGAACAAATGATAAACGCAACAGAAGTACGTCCACTGCCCCCTCCCCCAGTGTAAATGTACCTTCCTGTGCGAGCATTTACACTTTACCTGTCTGCTGTCGGCCACCACAGTGCCCATCCATCTTCCGCGCCTCTCTCACCGCCAGTGTGTAACGTCACACACGAGCCACAGGCTATACACCGGCAGCATGTGAGGCACACAAGGATAAATGGGCACCGCAGAGGGCGACAACACGCAGGTAAAGTATAAATGCACACACAGGGAGGTACACTTACACTAGGGGGAGGGGGCAGCCAACTTTCTCCGATCACATTTGATCAGAGATCTCTTGGTTGAATCTGCTCATCATGGCTAGATATATGGCCAGCTTATCAATTCACAATTTCTAACATGTCATCCAGTTATCCAACAGCTGTGTTCATTGTTCAGTGATCTGACCTCAATGTACCCCTTCTTGGCTGAAGCCAATTTGCAGGTTAAGAGACTTCATTTTACCATCATGGCTGCAGCAGAACTACAGCTCCCAGAAACCACGCTGGGAAGTGGGGGTGATCCTGGACTGCCTATCCAATAGCTGGTTTTGAGGATAAAGTCCCTCAGCTCCTCCCACACATCACCCTTACATCCTCCATGTTGCTCAACAAACTGCCAACTGACACTGCAAAATGGAAACCTCACAACAAACCGCCAACTGACACTGCAGAATGGAAACCACACAACAAACCGCCAACTGACACTGCAGAATGGAAACCACACAACAAACCACCAACTGACACTGCAGAATGGAAACCTCACAACACACCGCCAACTGACACTGCAGAATGGAAACCTCACAAATAAACAGCTAGATCTGTGTAAACATTCGGCTGCAGATCTTGTTTTGTGTCTCTGTAGAAGCTTCTTGATTCATTGGTAACAAATCACTAATAAAATATGTTGTCAGCAGCCAACACTGGCTATCTCCTGCCCGACAGACTGTGTGCACTAAAGGCTGCAGTCTTCTCAGATGGTTCAGTCTGTGCCTTACCCCTGTGGAGATGATGCAATCCACACAAGTCTTTCTGGTCAGCAGTGTAAATCACACACCTAAAACAAGCATGGAAGTAATCTAGGCAGATTTTCTTCAGAAAGACCTGATCTGCATGCTTGTTCAGGGTCTATGGCTAAAAGTATTAGAAGCAGGACAGCCAGGCAATGTGCATTGATTAAAAGGAAGTAAAATATATCAGCCTCCATATGTCTCTCACTTAAGGTTTCCTTTAAATAGTAAGCTCTCAGGTAATGCAGGCATTGCTAGCACATACATATAATATCTCGCCTGGACTACTGCAACATACTTCGTTATGGTCTACCAACTAACAGGCTGGCACCGCTCCAGTTGCTACTGAACTCGGCTGCTTGTCTCATTCATCTCTCTTCTCGCTCTTCCTCTGCTGCTCCTCTCTGCCAAGCTCTTCATTGGCTGTCAATTAGCCACAGGATCCAGTTAAAACTCAACCCTAACCTACAAAGCTCTCCACAATATCTCTCCCCTGTACATATCTTCACTAGTGTCCACATACCAACCCAACCGCAATCTCTGATCTGCACATGACCTTTTGTGATGCTCCAAAATTGCCTCCTTGCATTCACATATACAAGACTTCTCACGTGCTTCACCCCTCCTCTGGAATGCCCTTCCACAACACATCTGTCACTCTCCAACCATTGATATCTTTAAAAACGCCACTTCTGAAATGGGTTGAGCCCGCGTGATGCATTAAGGCCGTCTTGCGTACATTCTCTCTGGCCAGTCGGTTCCTTCATGTTCTTTATTCGTAAGTCTTCTCACCTTCTGAACTATTTATTAACTAAGTTTTCCAATCTAATTGCCTCATTGGTACTACATTTGCCTTGCTTACAAGGCTGCACTTTTTCCTTCTGCAATCAATCTAAACCGTATTACTTACTTATCACCTTATAATACCTGGTTCACACACCTCACTTTTTTCCATGCGAGTATACATTTATATACTCCTTGAGCATTATTTAGCAAAATACTTCGGTATTGTTTTTATTTTTGCTGCTAATGTTTTGCACAAATTTTGTACAATAAGATTTTTGCTGCCCTATAGTGGGTTTTCAGCCCCCCCTTTCCCTACCCTCCTATTTTATACACCCAATAGCTCAATTGGTGTTTTTTATATACCTTATTGTGTGATGAAACTTTTTGATGTAAAATTCTGGCCTTTTGTATTGTAATATATTACCTATTTGTCTAATACTATATTTTATATATCCTTTGAGATACCGCTTATTCACATTTTCCCGGGTGAATTTTTTTATTGTTCTTATGGTATGTGGAATTGTTCAAATAAAGATTTGTTATACTTTTGTATAAATTAATTGACTGGTCTGGTGCGGTTATAGGGTATCTTTCTCTCTTGTTTCTAGACATGCTTTTTCTTACCCTTAGCACATTCTAGTCTTGTATATTATGGCATATTAAATAAAGTCATGCATGGTGCTCGTCCAACATTTTGGTTTCTATCATTAAATGCTCCCTCGAAACTCCCTTTTTCCTACAAGCATATGCGCTACCTTAGGCCAATTCCCCTTTGTCCTAAGGCCAAGTTACACTCCTACTAGATAACCTAAAACACACTGCCTCTATGTATGCATATTGTATACTACACCACTTCTTGCCCCCCCCCCATTAGATTGTAACCTACCAAAGGTAGGGCCCTCTCCCCCTTTTTGTGTTTTGGAATATGTTATACATCTTATTCATTATGTTACTTTTGTCACTGTAATTACTTATTCTATATTATGTATATTGGTGTATAGCATTTTATTATGTACCACGTTTCTTACTTTGTACAGCGCCACAATATATGTTGGTGCTTTATAAGTGAATAATAATAGTACGTGAATATTAGAGCTATGTCCTGGATCAGCTCATTATGGTTCTCTGCCAATACAGCAAAGAGAAGGATGTGGAGATGGTGCCATCACCTGAGCACCGGCCATCTGACCATCAATGCTAGAGTTCTGGGTGTGCAGAGGAAGGGCTCACCTCTTTGTCTGCACTCAGGACTGCCGGAAACCCCTGAACCAGCAGCTTGTAATCAGCGTGTGTAATTATCCAGGCTTTACAGTGATAAATAAACAAACATTCGGCGTGGGATGTTTCAGACTCAATCACTGATCCGGGGTGTTTGGTCAGAGGGGATAAGAGCTTTGTGCACAGATTTACCGTTCAGACGCTTAATCTGGACCCCAGGCAAACAATGAACTGCTGTGTGCGCTGCGATAACATGCTACTCCTTAAACACTGACCCGCGTGTAATCTGTCAGCTAAGAGCCGCACTGCCAAGCCAGGATCGGGGAGCTTGCAAGGTCACGGCGAGCATCAAGTGGGTCGGGGCCCTCTCCTGGGCCTTTGCGTCAGGCCTGGGCACCAGTCAAGCCGGCCATATGTTTCCAAGTTCCCGGGCAGACTCGCCTGCGGATGGATCCATGGCAAGCCGGCTTGTTTGTTTCTCTGGCGCATTTCCACTTCCATCAAAGCTGCAGCTTCCAAGATGCTATTTAAAGGCTTAGAAATGTTAGACATCAGAAATTAGTTTCACCTATTAGGACAGGAACGGGATTAGAGCAGCGTGGGAGCCGTGCCCCAGAGCAAAGGTTTTATCAGCCGGTTCCAGTTCCTGCATTGAAAGGAGCAAAATGACTGTCTGTATACCGCTTCCGAGCGCCTCTGTGTCCGTGTGAGGCCACGACCTGACCGAAGTGTGCTACAGAAAAGAGGTGACCACTATCTCCTCTACTTTCAGCAATGCCTCGTGTGGACACCACCTGTGATGAGCATAGAGGCCTGTAAAGGACCTGTGAAGGTCTTTAGTGATGGTGACATCATTATAACCTAGTGAAGTCCAGGGGCAAGAGCTGAGGAGAAGGGAACATAAATGCTTTCTTATTTGTAATCCTCGCACAGTGGGAAGGTGGCTAGCGATTTATCATGAAGCTGAAGTGTGACTATATTAAATGAAGCTTGAAGTGACAGGAATATGGAGGCTGCCATTACTTTTCTTCATTTTATACAATGCTGCTTTTGCCTGGCTAATGTGCTAATCCCACTCCCCTTAATTCCTAAGTCAATAATCCAGGATGTAGATTACTATTATTACACAATTGAGGATTCATAATTTAATAGGTACATGCTTGAATTTTGTGTTGGCCAAATAGATCCTTTGTATCATTTTTGGAACAATCACAGATAGACAGAGCTCGATTGTAGGCTGAGCAGCCTGCCCTGTTCTATGGAGAGGAGAGGAGAGGACGAGCTGGAGAGAACTTACTGTTGGAACTTTAATAAAGGTTCCCACAAGAACAGCAGCTGTTTGTCATTAGTGATCCTGTAAGATGAATTATGACTGACTGCCTCAATGACGCTGGGGCGACTGATATACATATACTGTATATCCAGAATTTCAGCTCAGATCATTATGAAACATAGCGAGAATATACAAACGCCATGGGCAGCACTGGTGGTTTAGTGGCCAACACTCTTGCCTAACTGAAGTCCCCGGTTCAATGCCTGGCTTGGACAAAATTTGGGAGGAGTTTGCATGTTCTGCCCACGTCTGTGCGTGTTTTCCTACCTAGCACTCCCATTTCCTCCCATGTCTCAAAAATGTACGGGTTTAGTTAACTCCTAACTAAGAAACAAACCCTAGACAATGTACTGAAAGCACAATAATGGGAACCTGCAACGTGTGTATTCAGCATCTGATCAACGGGAATCAGACTATTTCTGCCATGTCCGATCTGCTCTATTGATTTTCCTAAGTTATCACAGAAAAATCAATCCCGTTATCAGGAGCAAGTTTGGACATGTTAAGTAATCGGGAGTCGTTTGGATACTTATACATGATGCAACTTCCTGTAAGATTACCCGTCAATCGGACGGAAAAATTGCATCGTGTGCGCTCAGCATAAGTGTCTGATGCATTCCATATTTCCATGTGCTTTAAAGAGAAACCGTGACCAAGAATTGAACTTCAGCCCAGTCAGTAGCCGATACCCCCTTTCCCATGAGAAATCTTTTCCTTTTCACAAACGGATCATCAGGGGGCGCTGTATGGCTGATATTGTGGTGAAACGGCCTCCCACAGGAAACTGAGGGCCATGGTCCTGGCAGTTTCCTGTCTGTGAACCTTGTTGCATTGTGGGAAAGAGCGGTTTCCAACTGCCAAAAAAGCAAGCAGCAGCTACTTCCAGTGACATCACCTGCCAGCAGTAAAAATGTCACCATGTGATAAATGTCAGAATGTAAATCAGGAAATCTTTTACAATGGTAAACCGCTGACTACATCATTTATACACAATTATTGTAAAAATGAAGCACTTTTTTATTACATTATTGTCACTGGAATTCCTCTAAGTTCTACAAATGTTAGCTCACTTACTCATCAGCTGCGTCAGCGGAATGTGTGCTGCAGGCATGACTCTAAATACTGATGCTAAGAGAGAAGTATGACAGCTAGGACTCCCCTTTACAGCAACCCTCTCTATGGGCTCACTTCACAACAAATATAAAGCATCTGAAATTATCCTTGGAATGGCTTTACATTAAAAATGAATGAGGGAGGGATTCTGTAGTCGCAAATACCAAATCTCCCCGATATTAGAGAGAGGAGGATGAGACGTGATAGAGCGTCCACGGGCTTCTTCAATAGGATACTATACAGCAGTTTTGGTTGTCTTGGGATGCGCCCCTGCAGCACATTCTGGTTAGGAGGATCTCGGAATGCTTCTTACATGTTTCGCTTTCCTTTTTCCCCCCTTTTCTTTTTGTTTTCTTCTATCTGGTAGGTAATGTTTTCATACATCTCATGTTTTTCCAGATTGTGCTGCTATGTTCAGTTGAATGCCATCTGTGCATTTCAATCATATTAAGATTCACATGAACCTGTATTTTAATATGCTCTCCCTGATGTGTATGTACTACTGTACCTTTATGACTGTGGCTACAGCCCACATGATTCAGATGTACGATGTTACTTTTATTGACTTTCTTTTATTCAATAAAAATGATTGAATCTAAAAAATGGAATGAGGGAGCATTGCAAACCATCTATACATTGTAAGGCTTCACCAGAGCCGAGGCAGAGGCGAGAGAGGCTCCAGCCTCAGGGGGCAGTGTAGGAGGGGGCGCACAACTCTCTCAGCTATCAATCCCCTATTTTGCTTGAAGGAGATAAAATAAGGAAAGAGAATACATGGCAGTGACTGCAAAGCCATATAACTAGAGATTAAGATGTTGGGGACCCCTCTTAGCAGTGTGTAACAGCTGGGGTGGGATGGATGGAGGGGCACACTTTGGTGTTTCAGCCTTGGGTGCCCGAGACCACTGTCCTGGCTCTGGGCCTCAATCACACTATGCGACACAGGGGCCAATGCGTTTAAATCACAATGCACAGCGTCCGCGTTGCTCTTTATTTGCTGTATGTTGCAGTGCTGATCCTATTCAATGACCCTGAATGGGGCAGTGCTGTACATGAACAAAAATGCATGAAGAAGTGCAGTAGCACAACGAAAGCGCAGTGTATGAAATGCCACAGCAATGCATATAAAGGAAATGAGGCCAACGCTATCACTGTCTCATTAGAAACATCTTGGTGCTCATTTTCCCCACGAGAAACTGTGGCCTTACCACTTGGAAATTGTGCGCCATGCCTTTCAATGGGGAATGCAGAGGGCAGTTCATGCAGGTAGTGGTAGTGTTTGGTAGTGCCCGATGGGTGGTAAACACCTTCTAAACATGCACAGTTGGCAGTTCTCCACACTTTGGTATGGAGTTTCTTTATAAGGTGGTGCGTTTATGATGCTGGACTGATGCCAGGACCGGTGACAGTTTGCAGTGCGGTGCACAGCGGGTCAGGGATGAGAATGCCCATCGCTGCGTTTGTCCGAATGCTCAAAGCCAGGTAACCACGCTGTACTCGTGCCCGGTTGTTACGGCGACAGTAGCATTCGCGGCTCGGACGAGTACTGGACTCCTGCTGAGTTTGGTTATTTATTTATGTTCTTTCTTTGTAATTAATTCAAATCACTTTACCAAGTTATGTTTTCACTTTGACATGAAAGAGTCCATTTCTTTTGATCAGTGTAAAATGTAATTCCACCGAGATGACATTCTGCGACAGCAAAACACGAAACCGTCAAAGGAGGCGGAGTGAATCAGCATTTATCTGTAAAGGGCATCTACAGCGCAAACTGTCATTTTTCATTAGTAATGGACACCATTACCATCACTGTCACAATCACAGAGGACACTCTGCTTTGTAATATAGAAGCATGTATTCTCTAAGCTTTTCCATGGAAAAACCAAATGAAATATTTTAAAGAGGCCCTGTTGTGACATACTGTATATTAGAATGCAGGATACCCCCCTTTACAGTTATTTTCCTGGTTTCAGCAACACTTCCTAGGTCTGTATATTGCTGTATATTGTTTGTAGCCCCGCCTTCCCAGTGATGCTCAGCCTAGGCAGTTTGGAAGAACAAAGAGAAATCGAGAGCCCAATATGGTGTAGTATTAAGTTGGTTGTGGTTTAAAGCAAAATATTAAGATATACTTACAAACATGGGTTACCCATAGGCAACCACTTCAAATGCAGGTGGGGAGTATTAGAACCTGACCCCACTCATGTTATTAAGATGTCGCTCTCTGTAGATAGGAAACGGGGTAGCACCCCTCCACCGAGGGTGGAATCAAGATTTCAGCAAGGCTTGGTGTACAGAGGCGCCAGAGTAGAATAAAAATGTTTAAAAACCGTCTAAAAGAGGGGGATGTTCAGGTGGACTTACCTCCCTCAAAAATATAGAACTCAATTGAGTCACAATATATCAATACAAAAAAAAGGTTTTATTTAACTCCACTTAGTGCAACGCGTTTCGCAGGTGTGGTCCTGCTTCATCAGGCAAACAGGAGTATAACTCAATGGGTCTAGATGCAGAACAGAGGCGCTCACTTCTGCATCTAGACCCATTGAGTTATACTCCTGTTTGCCTGATGAAGCAGGACCACACCTGCGAAACGCGTTGCACTAAGTGGAGTTAAATAAAACCTTTTTTTTTTATTGATATATTGTGACTCAATTGAGTTCTATATTTTTGAGGGAGGTAAGTCCACCTGAACATCCCCCTCTTTTAGACGGTTTTTAAACATTTTTATTCTACTCTGGCGCCTCTGTACACCAAGCCTTGCTGAAAAGCCTAGGCAGTTTAGAGATATAGGGAATTCTCCTCTCAGAGCATTCTGGGAGACCAGATATATTTTCTACTGGTTTTGGAACTCTCAAACATTTCACAGAGCTGCATGTAGAACAGGCATGGGCAAACTCGGCCCTCCAGCTGTTACGGAACTACAAGTCCCACAATGCATTTGCCTTTATGAGACATGACACTGTCAGACTCCTGCAATGCATTGTGGGACTTGTAGTTCCTTAACAGCTGGAGGGCCAAGTTTGCCCATGTCTGATCTAGAAGGACAAAAGATCTCTTAATCTGTGAAAGAACGTAAATCAGGGAGTGGATGATTTCACAATGAGCAAACACTAACTAAATAATTGACTGGGAGATATGCGACTAAAAATAGCAAGAAATATAAGTAATAAAATGGCTTACTTAAGGGGCAAAGCTAATTTCAAACAAAAAGTTTTATTATTCATCAGACACTATCAATGATAACGTGTTTCGCAGAGCAGTCCGCTTCCTCAGATCAAATACAAAGTCTTTATACCAGGGCTGTGGAGTCGGAGTAATTTTGGGCACCCGGAGTCGGAGTCGTTGATTTCATAAACTGAGGAGTCGGAGTCGTAACATTTTTGTACCAACTTCACAACCCTGCTTTATACTGTAAACAGTAAGTTCGGAGCGCCTAAAAAAATCTAACTAAATAAATGAATGTTGTATAGTGGACGAAAGTGGTTGAAGTGAAGCACGATAAGATGGGTACCCCAGTAACATCAGACCTGCTATGTCTTCTGGGCATTATCCATTATACAAACAGTCATGTAAGAAGCCCTGTTTGCAGCGAGACAGGAAGTAACCATGAAGTGGCTCTCCTCTAGTCCACAGAGCTAGGCGGCATGCTGTAATAGGGTAGATTCCTCTGAATAATACTCATATACAGTACTTGCACAAAGACAGGGTAAGAGCCCTTTTCCACTAGCAATCGCGATTTTTCAATTATTTTATTATGCGATTGCATTATCCCTCTTAAAATCAGGGCTGTGGAGTCGGTACATAAATAATCCGACTCCAACTCCGGGTACCCAAAATGGCTCAGACTCCTCGACTCTGACTCCTTAGTCTAATACTTACCCGGGCTGTGGATTTGGTACAAAAATCATCCGACTGCGACTCCCGACTCCTCAGTTTATGAAACCACCGACTCAAACTCCAACTACCCAAAATTGCTCCGACTCAGACTCCTCGACTCCGACTTCACAGCCCTGCTTAAAATCGCTCCAGAAAGCGATTGTGATTTGCGATATGCAAATCGAATCACTATAGTGGAAAATACTTCTCATGATTTCTATGATAAAGTAGCAACCCTAGCGATTTAAAAATCGCTACTGATTTGCAACTTAGCTGTGCAGTGGAAAAAGTTCACAGAGTTAAAAAAAAAAAAAAAAAAAAAAAAGTCCGTTCACGGATCAGAAGGAAACGGATCCAATGTTAATCTATGGATCCATTCACATCTGTACGCTCAAACGGATCCATTCCGCACGATCCGCTGAACGGAACGCAAGTTTCCTGCAGCACCAATTATTCGAGACCGCGGAGCGCAGCAGAACGGTAACGGAAGCTAAAGTGCTGCATTCGGGGCAATGGGAGAATGGAACGTTTCTTCAAACTAGTGAACGGAACGGAAGCAGCACAACAGAAAGAGTGAAAACTGATCCGATTGACCGGTGATCAGATCAGTTTTCACGGATCAGTTGGCGACTTCAACGCAAGTATGACCCAGGTCTAAATATGTTCCATTTAATTTGCGATAAATGGAGGTAGAGACGATGGGGTTTTGGGGCATGAGAGGGCTCCGGTTGTTGTTCAGATGTGATGCAATTTATCTCTGAAGTATGACTGCAGGCCTGAGAATGTACCTTGATTATTGCAAACTCCCCATCGTCCTCTCTTAGGCCCTGTTCACATTACGAAATGCAGATGGCCGTGCGATCTGAACGCAACGCGTAGGGAGGCATGCCATCTGCGTTTACATGTGTTGCATGGCTGATTCCCATTCACTGTAGTGAAAGGAACAGCCATGCGTTTGGGCAAAAAATGTGCACAGCATGCGTTCTCGGACCGTGCTGGTCCGCAACGCATGCAGTGCGAACATCAGACAGTGCAGTCTACGCACTTCCGATGTCGTGCATGTCGGCACACTACATGCATTGCCTAAATCCGGACGGCAATGCATGTAGTGTGAACGGGGCCTTATTGTATGCTGCGATTCTCTGTATGCTGTAACTATTGTGATGCCTGTTTACTATCTGTACTCTAAATATTTGCAAAATAAAAACTTTTCTTTTTTTATTCCAAATAAATGAATATTGTGTAAAAATACTGTAAAAAAAATAAGCAACTTTATTACGTTATTTTCACTACAGTTCTTTAAAACTGTGGAAACCGGGCTGTGCCATTAGCAAGGATTGGCGGGGGTCACACAGCTGCAGTGTAAAGATCAGCAGCCATTTCCTTCCAACAGGAGAGCCATGCTGATAAGTTCTGTACCCAGTTGAAGTCATCCTTGCTGCTAATGGCACTTGCTAATGTTAATAGTTTCTACATCACCTATCAGTTTTGTGTCTATGCAGGAATCACTGTCCAATACCCCCATCATGGAGGACAAGCAACTGGCCACAGAAGATGCCTTCAGGTGAATGTTTTTTCAATGGGTGTTGCTGAAAGCCCGCTGCCCCTTCTTTCCTTCCTCTCTCCATAGTACAGGACAGATCATTCAGCTAAAACCAGTATGTGTGACCACAAGAGGCTACCAGACTGTTGGGTGAAATTCTGAGGAACAATGGTTCTGTGTGGTGTGCTGTGGTCTCCCTCACACAGCACTGAGACTGAGCGTCCCCTGTGCAATCACAGCGACTGAGCGTCCCCTGTGCAATCACAGCGACTGAGCGTCCCCTGTGCAATCACAGCGACTGAGCGTCCCCTGTGCAATCACAGCGACTGAGCGTCCCCTGTGCAATCACAGCGACTGAGCGTCCCCTGTGCAATCACAGCGACTGAGCGTCCCCTGTGCAATCACAGAGACTGAGCGTCCCCTGTGCAATCACAGAGACTGAGCGTCCCCTGTGCAATCACAGAGACTGAGCGTCCCCTGTGCAATCATACAGAGACTGAGTGTCCACTGTGCCATCATACAGAGACTGAGCATCCACTGTACCATCATACAGAGACTGAGCATCCCCTGTGCAATCACAGAGACTGAGCGTCCACTGTGCTACCACAGAGGCTGAATGACCACAGTGTAATTATACAGAGACTGAGCATCTGCTGTGCTATCATACAGCGACTGCGATCCCACGGTGTCTTTATACAGAGACTGAGCATCCACTGATACGGTAACTGAGCATACGGCATGTCAATAGCATGACTGCAACTATTCATTACTTATTCTCTCCCTGGCAAATGATACGTGTCATAAAAAAAACTTATGTGTGACTGTGAGGAGCACTCATGGCAGAATGGAAAAAGCTGTAAATGCGGGTAGTTGAGTAGCTCATTAAGGTTCAAGCAATCGCACAATTACTGTCAGCGGCAAAGACTGGACTCGATCCCTCGGGCAACGGTGCAGCGGCCGTGTGCTGTACAGACACATCATGAACCTACAGGCTAGCAAAGCATCTGTTGCTATGAGAAGGGACAAACGCATGGAACACAACGGAAAGGTTACTGTTGGGTAGTGTGTGCTAGGCATCAATGAGCCAAAGATCACACTGCACAGCTTTCTGGTTGAATATGTTCAAATAAATTATGCAAGATTTTTTGCTTATGATTTTCACACAGACAACATTACTTTGGAGCAAAGGCAAATAGGATGACTATATATGCAACAAGGAGATGGGAGACAGGGTTTTAATTGTGTCGTACCACACTGAAGTGTAGAGGTCTGCCCACGGACTACCCTCATGAAGTCGGTTTCTGATTGTTTAGTCAGAGACATTCCCACCAGTGCAGAGCTCTGGCAGTGGTCATCCTATTCCACCGTATCCAAAGTAGCAGATACTGGTCATGTTGATGGGTAAAGACATTGTACAGCCCTGTCCAGCATTCTTGGAATCTCCTGCACCCTTGAGGCAATGCTAGGAATTTGGAGCACAGCAAATCTTTTAGTAGTACCACGTATTGATGTGATATTATGAAGTTAGACTACCTGTGCAACCTCTGTAGGCTTCAGGTATCACCTCAGGTTACCAGTAGTGACACTGACCGTAGCCAAATACAAAACTTCAAAAGCCAGAACAAAAATAAGCAGAAAATGCCAAGTGGCTGCCCTCCACCTGTTCAACCAATCCTGTTTGTCAGGTCATCTCATTGTTACCCATCTAGTACACCTGTTGTCAACGCAGCTGAAACTATTTAACAACCCCTTTTACTACTTCAGTATCTCTGACTTCATACCATACTCCGATTACAATGTGTACATTTGATTTCTTTGAGCAGTTCTATTTTTCTTCAGCCCATGTGTGCAATACTGATTATTGGGCTGTAACACTTTTTCAATCATTCCAAAAAAAAAAAAAAAGTATACCGATAAGGTGTAACAATTTGCCTGTTCAAAATCATTTTTCAAAATGAGTATCACAAAGTCCTACAGACAGAGAATCAAAATGACAGACTAGCTAGGCTAGCTTCTTTGAGGTAAGGTCAGCTTTCACATTTTTCTCCTTGCAGCATTACTTTGAAACATACTCCGATGCGAATCTGCTGCACATCAATATGTGGAATCTTTCTTGTACGCCCCGTTGACTACAATGGCGCATTAAGGAGGTAGCTCCCCACCATAACACTGTGGCTGGGGTGAGACGCACAATAAACCTCCATTGCTCAATGAAGGCCCCTTACCTGTACCCATGATGCAAGCTCTGTGGCAGTTTTTCTCGCGGACCGTTACTTCTTCCGGCAACAAGTGATCATTTCTGGAATTTCAGAATGTGGGTACGTTTGCGCGACTAACAGAGTAACCAAGCAGCACAGGGTGACCCAAACTACTAGGAATGTATAGGGGGATAAAAGGAACCAAAAAGCCCTCCTACTAAAAAAAGCAAAGCTGGGTGTAATTGCCTTCTTCAAACAGAAGGAAATTTGCAATAATTCAGTTATAAGTGAACATTTGTGGTTACCCACAATGCCCTACTGAATATGCAAATTATCCCTTTTGTGCGACTAAAGGAGAGATCTTTTGAAACAGGTGGCGATTACGACAGTCACACCGTATCACTTCGTAGAGATCCCCAGCAATGCCGGCGCAAAGTGCCGTGATTGTTTGAACTCTCGCTCGTGCCCATCGTGTGGCGTGGTAGGAGGATGGATTGGGGGCATGCTTGTTTGTCGGGTCGCGTTGCCGTAGGTTCCCCCATTCATCTCCTGGTGAGTATGTAGCTTGAGGGTGATCACACCACACACACCCTCATCACACAAGGCTCACCACATTTAATCTCAGCCATGGAATAAACCAGACAACGCAACTAGATCAGGTTTCTGTTAATTTCAACCATATGATCAACCTCGAAGAAAGCAACTGATCACATTGTACCAAATATTTAATAGATTCAATAAAAAACAGGAGTTGCACTCACACGTGTAGATCATAAGACAACAATGTACTGTGGTTAAGTGACCTGGGCTCTTGCTGCGTTCCGTGGTCTGCCCACCATCTATTCCCTCAGATTCCATTTGTGCGTCTCCCTCCATATACAGCCAGTGCAAGATTAAAAAGCCTGCTCTGGTTTGTTCCACCAATGCGTTTCTTCATTGCTTTGAGACTCGTCAGCCACTAAGTACGGAGGTGTATTGTGTGTATCACTCCAGCCACGGTGTGTTATGGTGGTGAAACTGAGCTACCCGGTTTACAGCTGGGACCCACAAAAGCACTTTTGGGCACATTTTGGATCACCGACAATTGCAAGCACTTTCAAAAACGCTTTGTTTATACAAGTGTATGGTGTTGAGCCCACTAAAGCGACTGCGAATAGAGCTAATCGCAAGTGCAGGACCTGCAGCATTTTGTGAACGTTTGCGTTCCAATACAAAGCATACAAGCACAGACAAGTAATGGCTAAATCACTGTAGTAAGCAATTTATATGCGATTTTTAAGTGCCGGAAGTACCCAGAAGTCTTTGTGTTACCCATAATGCATTGAAAGCAGTCTGAATCTTCTTGTTTCCTGACTTCTGGATGTCTCAATCTCCTCACACCCAAATAGTCTGCAAAGACACTCAGCTTTTAAACTCCACAATTTGTAAGCAGCCAATCAGAGGTGTAGCCCACGTTGAACTCTTACCATTACTCCAAACACCTAAAACTATTAAAAAAAATAGCAACAAAAATGCATTTGAATCTACCAATCAGATTGCAAATCGCTATTTGCGATCAAATCACAAATACTTTTATAAAATTGCCAGAAAACACACCTGAAATTGCTTACAAATCACTAACGATTGCGCTGTGAGATTTGTAGTGGGTCACTGGCCTAATGCACCATTGTAATCTGTCCTTTTTCAGATTTTATTGGCAGCCCCCGGAGTGAAGAAATTGGGTGAAAAGGACAGGAAGCATTCCACATATTGATGCACAGCAGACTTGCATTGGAATTTACCATACTACACAGTGCTATGGACTGCTGCTCTCCCATCGCTTTGGCGATTACTGAACTGTGTGCAGTAATCGCACACAGTTAGCGCAGCAGTGCATATTCTGAATTACCTTGTTTGAGGTGGGAGAGCACAGAAATGATCCCTAAGAGATGGAACAAAGAGACTGCATCTCCAGTTACGATCCTTCCAGACAACCCCATACATCTGACCCGGACATAGAGCTTACAGTTCTGGTACAGGACATACCTCTCGTGTGGCCAACTTGTCGCTGATCTCCTCAGCTTCCTCAATGTCACCTCCCTTCACAGCCTCATCCAGACTCTCCTCAAGACGTGACTGAGGGAATACAACAAGCTATACTTCAGAGACATGATATGTACAGTGGGGTGTCAGCAGAAGACAACGATACTTCAGAGGCATATGTACAGTGTAGTGTCAGCAGACGACAACGATACTTCAGAGACATGTACAGTGGGGTGTCAGCAGAAAACAATCAACAGTTCAGAGGCATGATATGTACAGTGGGGTGTCAGCAGAAGACAACGATACTTCAGAGACATGTACAGTGTATTGTCAGCAGAAGACAACGATACTTCAGAGACATGTACAGTGTAGTGTCAGCAGAAGACAACGATACTTCAGAGGCATATGTACAGTGTAGTGTCAGCAGAAGACAACGATACTTCAGAGACATGTACAGTGGGGTGTCAGCAGAAAACAATCAACACTTCAGAGGCATGATATGTACAGTGTAGTGTCAGCAGAAGACAACGATACTTCAGAGACATGTACAGTGTAGTGTCAGCAGAAGACAACGATACTTCAGAGGCATATGTACAGTGTAGTGTCAGCAGAAGACAACAATACTTCAGAGACATGTACAGTGTAGTGTCAGCAGAAGACAACGATACTTCAGAGACCTGTACAGTGGGGTGTCAGCAGAAAACAATCAATACTTCAGACACATGATATGTACAGTTGGTGACAGCAGAAGACAACCAGCAGCAGATGGAGAAGAAGCCCGACAACCAAAAACATGAGGGAAGAAATGCATATACAGGTAGCCCCCACCTCATAAACCCCTGACTTATGAACAAACTGCTCCTTCGAATGGCAATTTTTCTCAAAAGTGTAAAAAAAAAAAAAAAAAGCCAGAATGGTTTTTAAACTTAGTAAAATTACATTTTGCTGCAATACACTATATTATTTAGCGAGTTCTGCATGCGCATTTTAAAGCAAAAATGTGATCCAGCGCTGGGACCCACTGCAAGTTTGCATGGGTTACGTTAATGCAAAAATCGTAATTATGTATAATCGTAATTGCTACATTTTACGTGCAATTTTGCATAAGTGAAATTAGCACATTTTTAGATCATCACTAGGACAAAAAAAAGGCACAAAGGGGGATGGGGAGGCAAGATGGTACAGAGGGACACAATAGGAGCAGAGGTGGCACAAGGAGACATTGGCCTCGATTCATAAACGATTACTGCATTCGTTATCGCCAAAGCGGTAAATTACCGCATGGTATGTTGTTGATAGTGGATTCATAAATATATATTTTTATTTTTTTTTATAATTTATAAAAAATAAGTCACGTGTGTCTAAAACTGCCCACTTCTACCCAGCATGCACCTTGTCATTAGGAAGTCAGTGGCAAACTACCGCACTCAGCAAATTATACCGACAGCTTTCCGCACCACACCGCACACTTACCGACTGCTGTCACAATCAGAATTTTTTTTTAGTGAATAAACTGCAAAAACACGCATTTATTGCTAGCGGTAATTTCCCACCCTTCTCTGAACTACCGCACCCACTTTTATGAATCGAGGCCATTGAGGGAACAGGGGAACAGAAATGACACAGGGACACTGGAGGCACAAGAAAGCACAGGGGACAGAGAGGACAGTGTTCAGACTTGAGAACGGATTCAGGTTAAAAACGAACCTAGTCCCTATCTCGACTATCTGTACACTTACAGAAACACCTAGCCATGTATAAATGTACAAGAGCTAACAAAACAAAAACACACACACACACACACACACACACACACACACACACACACACACACACACACACACACACACACACACCAATTCTTCTGAAGGAGGATGCAGCCCAGGAAATAGAGTGAAATGTCCACACTCCAGAACATGGCCTAACCCCAGATTTGCAAACCTAAGATGTGGATTGATGTTTTCATGTATACCGTTTACCCCTGAGAGCTTATGCCTTGTCCAGTTGAGTGCCTTACTTTGCCTAAATTATAGTAGTGTATGATTTGTCGACTTATGCATCTCTACTTGATCAACTATGCTGCAAATAGTTGTAGCTGTAATTGTATTTTTATTTTGACACGCACATGAAAATGTAATAACCTTTTGATGTGCTTTAATAAACTCCGTTTTTGTTGGAAAAGAAAAAAGATCTTCACCCTTACCAAACCTCATACACCTGCTCTAAGCCCTCAGCCTCCATTTCCAGGCTCCAGTATATGCAGAGATCCCACTCCTGCAGAATTCCAGCCTAATCAGACTTCATGCCCCTTTCAGATCTGATGGTGCCCATACATGGTACAGTTTTTTTTCATCCAATCTTACCATTTCTATGTAATATAAGGGAACCGCCTAAATTATCCCTTCAGTATAGTCACTTAAAGTGAACCTAAAGTCAAGTAAAAAAAAATTAGATTAACTCACCTGGGGCATCCCTCAGCTCCCTGCAGCCAATCGGTGCCCTCGCAGCCCCGCTCCGATGGTCCAGGACCCGCCGGCGAACACTTCCGGTTTGGCCGTCACCGGCCGACAGGCATGGGAACGTGAGTGATTCTTCGCGTTCCCAGCCTGTATATCGCCCCCTATGCTGCTATTGCGGCCAGGAGGTTCACTTTAAAGAGAACCCGAGGCGGGGTTCTCACAACAAAATCCCCATACAGAGGCTGGCTCTGCCTATCGAGCCCAGCCTCTGTTGCTAATCAGATCCAACCCTAAATCCCCCATGCACTTAGCCAGACCCCATAAATCACAGCTGCGCTGTGCGGCTGTGTTTACCTTACTAACGTCAGTCTCAGCGCTCCCCCCGCCTCCTGCAGAGCTCCGGAACCCGCCCGCGTCCCTTCCCTCCAACCAGCGTGGAGGGAAGGGACGGACGTGGGCGGGGACCGGAGCGATACAGGAGGAGGGGGAGAGCGGAGACTGACGTTAGGAAGCTAAACAGCCGCTGCTGACACGCTGCGTGTCGGCAGCGTGGCTGTAATTTATGGGGTCTGGCTGAGCGCAGGGGGGATCTGATTAGCAACAGAGGCTGGGCTCTATAGGCAGAGCCAGCCTCTGTATGGGGATTTTGTTGTGAGAACCCCGCCTCGGGTTCTCTTTAAAGTGAACTAAAAACAAAGCACCCTCATGTATTTTACTATATATCAATGGGGACATTAGATAAAACACATACCCTGCTCTCTGTTTCATCTTTCATTGCTCAGCCTGCTTGTTATCAGCCCTGATAAAATCCCCGACTGAGCATTCAGTCTGGCTTTGCTCAAGAATCATAGCTGAGTGTCTTCTCTGATGTCTTTTCAAGCCCAAGTCTGCCCCCTTCTGGCTCTGCTTCCCTGTTCTGTCTATTTGCAGCATCACAGTGAGCTTTTATGAGATGGGAGGAGTTGCTAATGTAAGGGTATATTGAAAAAACCTTTTTTTTATCTATATTTGTTAGTCATAAGAGGTTTTTAGAAATGGTGATTTCATTTTATACAAAGCCCACTAAATAATATGCTTTTTTGATGAACTGTGTTTTTTGCGTGGAGTTATAGTAAAAAAACAAAAACACAAAAAACAGCACACTGGAGCAGCGAACATACCAGGTATAGTATTTATTTAGTAAAATCTATCGGGAATGTTTATTTTGTGCCAAAGCGTTCATCTCTGGTTTCCTTTAAAGGGAACCTGAAATGAGTAAAATAATTTAAAATAAACACATGACGTAGCTGCAAATGAATATTACATACTAACCTCACTGTCAGTTTTGACACCATTTTCTTCCTACAGTGATCCCTTCCAGTTCTGACAAAATTTGGTCAGAACTAAAACATACCAGTTGCTGTCAGTTATATATCAGCAGCTGTCACAACTGAATGTGCAAGGTAATGTCCATGTTTCCCTATGGCTCAAGTGGGTGATATTACAGTTTAACAGTGTGCTGACCAGGATGGTAATGGCCATTTTTAAAACTGAGGACGGATAATTCCATTGATCACAGTGGACAAACAGGACGCAGGAGAGGAGAAAGAGATTGAGTAGTAGACTACACAGGAGGCAAGCAGGGCTGTGAAGTCGGTACAAAAATCCACCGACTCATCCTCCACCTACATGTAAATCACCGCAATAAAACATTAGATCTGAGAAGGCGGAATATATCCAACACTCAGGTATGCCCACCTTATCACACTCCCAAACTAAGGATCTTGAAGACCCTTTTACTGAAGATGAATTGAGCACTGCTCTGTCCCAAACCCCTTCGGGTAAGGCTCCTGGACCGGACGGGTACACCCCTGAATACTATAAAAAAAAATGAGCGGTATTCTAATGCCATATATGTTAAAAGCATTTAACTCTATCACTGAGTTGCCCTACGATCAGAGTCGGTTCCCAGCCCAGATGTTAGAATCCCACATCTCCGTCCTACCAAAACCAGGGAAAGACCCCTCACAGTGCCAAAGCTACAGGCCGATATCTCTCTTAAATGTCGACCTCAAGCTTTACGCAAAACTGCTGGCTAACCGGCTGGCCCCGGTTCTAGCATTGTATTCAGGTCCAAATGCTAAAGTAAGAGCAAATGGGGTGCTGTCCGAGACGTTCACTATCAGAAACAGGACCAAACAGGGGTGCCCACTCTCCCCCCTAATCTTTGCCCTCTCCTTGGAAACATTCCTACGCACAATCCGTAATAATCCAGACGTCACTGGTATTACTCTTCCATCTTCATCACATAAAGTAGCCGCATACGCGGATGACATGTTATTTTACCTCACTAATTCACATATCTCATTGCCCAACCTATTAAAGGAATTTAAGCAGTACGGTCAATTCTCCAATATGTCCATCAATTACGATAAAAGCGAGGCTCTTGGGGTCCTCCTTTCTAGAGACCTGCAAGCCACGCTACAATCTAATTTCCCATTTAAATGGCCCAAAAGTGCACGGAAATATCTGGGTGTGCAGATCACCCCAAAAGATCTTTTCACAGCTAACTTTCTACCCACCCATGAGCATATTAAACAAGACCTACATCAATGGGATAAACCTCATTTTTCATGGTTTGGAAGGACAAACATTATTAAAATGACTATCATGCCCCGCCTACTATATCTATTTCAAACTCTACCGATTTCCATTCCCACCCATTATTTTAAAGCAATTACACAAACTTTCTCAAGATTCATCTGGAGTGGCCGTAAGCCAAGACTTAAGTACTCTCTTCAAACAGCCCCCAAAGAATTGGGTGGCATGGCTGTCCCAAACCCTCGACTCTATCACGCAGCTGCCACTTTAATTAGAATTATAGATTGGCACAGGTATTCACATCTCAAACGATGGGTGAGCATGGAAAACGAAGTGATGAATGGACACTTGGCACTCTCCCCATGGTCTGCTCCGTTGCTCAAGGTGTCGGATCCGGCAGCATCCCTAATATCTCAAACGCTTAAGATCCTAGCGAAATTTAGACAAGGCTCTGTCATCTCGCCCTGGCCCTCGCCTCTGCTCCCGGTATTGGACAACCCTGGTTTTCCTCCTGGTCTTCCTCCTAAAAGCTACCCTGCATGGCAGGAGTGTCACAACTTACGCGCTCAAAGCTTTTTAACTGATGGGGAATGGATCACTCTGAAGAATCTAAGACAGGTTCTTAACTCACCAACACTAGACCATTGGTCATGGCTGCAATTTAGACATTACATTTTGTCCCAAGGCTCCAAATCTGGTTTTAATAGACCCCTGACACCATTTGAGCAAACATGCCAGGGGGAGGGCTCAATGCGAGGTATAATATCCTTCGTATACTCACTATTAAACAATCATGAAACACCGGCGTCAACATATAAGGAGAAATGGGAACATGACTTAGGCCTGACATTCTCAGATAAGCAATGGGGGAAAATTCTTATCTTTTCTCATAAATCCTCAATCTCCACCAAAAATCAAGAATCAGGCTATAAAATTTTTACAGGATGGTACCTCACACCATCTAAACTACATCGAATGTTTCCAGGGTCATCTCCCCAATGCTGGAGGTGTGGGCAAGACACTGGCTCTCTAATGCACATCTTTTGGGCATGTAATAAGATCATGCAGTTTTGGGCGGACATAAGGGACCTGATGCACGAAATAGACTTTCTCCCACCTGACTCACCAGCCTTCTTCCTACTTCATCACAATACCTGGTCAATCCGCAGATATAATAAAACACTCACACGGCACTTAGTAAACTCAGCTCGGGCTCTTATAGCAAAAAAATGGAAATCTCCGGATCCCCCCACAGTTGCGCAGTGGATACGTGAGCTTACTGCGACCATACATGATAAACATGAACAATTCTGGAAGACTTGTTTGGCTGGTTTGAGTTCAAGGAGTCTGAACGTTATAGGTCCCTTATGCATCCCCAGGGCCGTACATAATGTGCATACCAGGAATAACCCTGTCCTTAAATTGGGGGCACAGAAACTGTTCTCACTCTCTCCCATACAGGATTGAATCCTTGATATACTCATTTATACCCCACTGGCGTTCGGGGGATGTGGACTGGTCTCTGGGATGATCTCCTGACATACTCTCTAAACTCTACTCTTTTCTCTTTTTCACACTGTTATTTCTTCCTTCCTTTCTTCCATGCCTCTTATTATGGTCATAGACATTTCTATAACTCAAAGGACTACATGGACATCCATGTCAATATAAAACTGACACCCCTAGAACGGGCCATGAAACATGGGTTTTGTTTAATACCTCCCTCCTTTGTGACGCCTTTAGGTGGCTCCTGGTGTATGTTCCCTCTGGGCCCAGGGCTACCATTCTATTGTATTCCGGAGGAATATATATATATATATATATATATATATATATGTATATATATATATATATATATGTATATATATGTATATATATATATATATATGTATATATATATATATATATATATATATATGTATATATATGTATATATATATATATATATATATATATATATATATATATATATATATATATATATATATATATATATATATATATATATATATATATATATATGTTGTAACCTTTGGTTTGCCTATGTGTTATTCCAGGTACCCCACAATGCCTTTGCCAGTCGCGCTGGTTTGCGGCTGGACTATATTATTTTTCATATTTTAATGTAGTGGCACCCACTCACATTGTCCCATGTTAAATGTTATCCAGTAGTCCTTATCTATACGCTTGTTACGACATTCTCTCTATGTGATATGGTATCATTCTATGTATCTGACTGTTTATACTTTGTATACCTGTTGAAAAAAAAAAAAAATCCACCGACTCAGACTCCTCAGTTTAGGATTCCACCGACTCCTCTAATTTGCATATTAAAATCTTGTTGATTGAAACTAAGTAACATGAAATCCGTCTCTTAACTGCCAACGCTTACGAATTTTAAGACAACTGAAGTGAGAAGGATATGGAGACTGCCATATTTATTCCCTTTAGTCATAGACAAACTAGTCCTTGGTAAGAGTACTTGGTAAAAGGTACAGACCGGAACAAAGAACATCTATCAGGCCCTAGGCAATGTAAGTGTGGGTACATGTAAGAGTGATGTGCAGGTACTCTGCAGGGGAATGAGGAGATTCTTCCTCTATTACACATTCTTCATGCACAATCTGAACCAGGTTTATGGGTGATAGACAACACCTCTGTGTTCAATGTGCACAACATTCTCAGTGGATTCCCTGCAGCTCTGTGGGGAGTGCATATGTAGAGTATAGTACTACTGTGTAACAAAGTAAACCTGAGACAGATGAAATTTAAGTTTTATACATACCTGGGGCTTCCTCCAGCCGCCTTCCGGCTAATCAGTCCCTCGCGGTCCTCCTCCGCCACCTAGATCTTCTGCTATTAGTCCAGGTACTTGAGCCAGTCTGGCGTAGTGCGCATGCACACACTCCGCCGAATACAGAATGCTCCTGGCTGTAGGAGCGGCATGTGGCCGGACTGCACTGACTGGCTCAAGTACCTGGACTCATAGCAGAAGATCCAGGTGGTGGAGGAGGACAGCGAGGGGCTGATTAGCCTGAAGGGGGCTGAAGGAAGCCCCAGGCATGTAGCCCCAGAAAACTTTTCTTTTCATCCATCTCAGGTACCCTTTAATGCGTAGTCACCAAACTAAATTTTAGCAATTTTAGCGACATATCACATTATTTGATTTCATGAGCAAAGAGAGTGCATACATTTGCATAAATCAGCATCAACGCAGAATTATTTCCATCTCATTGATCATCTCGATTAGTGACACGGCTACACATCAAGCTTTATTCTTACAGCATAGATGTTATTTAGTATATATAAGAGATTCCTGTGTACACATACTGTACAGTCACAATCAGATGTGTATATCTAACTTTAAAAATACAGGGAGTGCTTTATTGAAGTAGCACAAGTAACCAATTTTGATTGGTTTGTTTCATTTTTGTGGACTAAGCACAGCTATTACCAGGGCTGTGGAGTCGGAGTCGGGGCAATTTTGGGTGTCTGGAGTCGGAAAAAAATGCACCGACTCCAACTTCTAATGAATTTAAACTGTAATTAAAATAGAAAATATGATAAAATGTTCTTTTTCTCAGATAATAGTTATCATAAATAATTTATACATACAGTAATAGCTGTGCTTAGTCCACAAAAATGAAATAAACCAATCAAAATTAGTTACTTGTGCTGCTTCAATAAAGCAGTCCCCGTATTTTTAAAGTCAGAAATACACATCTGATTGTGACTGTATATATGATGTCCTTAAAGTCCTTTCCTTAACTAGATATTGTCCACTCATGTTAACAGGACTACCATAGAGTGAACATTTGCACCTGATTTCACATATCTGCATTGAGCGGAGTGTGTAGATTTGTTTTTAGTATTGAATTTTTATTGTTGAACATCTTATCTGTTGCGCTTATTTTAGACCTTTACAATTGTATATATGATGTGTACACAGGAATCTCTTATATATGTTACAGCCAGAACCCAAACGTGTGGCCACTTCGGGTTCTGGCCGGTCAATGTACGAAGTGCCCGCTGCGCAGCCAATGTTAGAAATGGAATGTTTCCTGTGAAGATTAATGTATTTTCTCTCCATCTCTGCCAAATGTAGCAAATGTTAATTTAATGAAATGAAGCTGGCGGCAATGTAACGGATGAAGCCGCCGGCTTCCGTTCTCTCTCCTCCCCCCTGCCTCCTCTCCTCCCCAATACTAGCAGCCGGGGGGGGGGGGGACGTGTGTCCCCGAGAGTCGTTCGTCGCGGCAGGCAATCCTGCCGTTCCTGCAGAGCGGGTGCTGGCAGAAGCGATGTCTGCAGCCTCCCCGCTCTGCTTCCCTGCAGCCACAAACGACTCTGCGTGTCCCCCCACCCCCGGCTGCCCATAGGAGAGAGAGAGAGAGAGAGAGGCAGGGGGAGGAGAGAGAGAGCTGAAGCCGGCGGCTTCATCCGTTACATTGCCCCTGGCTTCATTTCATTAAATTAACTAACTTTTGCTACATTTGGAAAGGGACGGCCAGAAAATACATTAATCTTCACAGGAATCATTCCATTTCTAACATTGGCCGCAGCGCAGCGGCCACTTCGCACATTGACCGGCCAGAACCCGAAGTGGCCACACTTCGGGTTCTGACCGTAACATATATACTAAATAACATCTATGCTGCAAGTAGAAAGCCTGATGTGTAGCCATGTCACTAATAGAGATGGTCAATGAGATGGAAATAAATTCTGCGTTGATTCTGATTTATGCAAATGTACTTTATGCAAATGCCTGAAGGGGGCTGGAGGAAGCCCCAGGTATGTATAAAACTTAAATTTCATTTGTCTCAGGTTTACTTTGTTACACAGTAGTACTATACTCTCCACAGAGCTGCAGGGAATCCATTTGAGAATGTTGTGCACATTGAACACAGAGGTGTTGTCTATCACCCATAAACCTGGTTCAGATTGTATATGAAGAATGTGTAATAGAGGAAGAATCTCCTTATTCCCCTGCAGAGTACCTGCACATCACTCTTACATGTACCCACAGTTACATTGCCTAGGGCCTGATAGATGTTCTTTGTTCCGGTCTGTACATTTTAAGGACTAGTTTTAGTCTATGACTAAAGGGAATAAATATGGCAGTCTACGTATCATCCTTACTTCAGTTGCCTTTTAAAATTCCTAAGCGTTGGCAGTTAAGACGAATTTCATATTACATACTTTCATTCAACAAGATTGTAATATGCAAATTAGAGGAGTCAGAGTCGAGGAGTCTGAATCGGTGGAATCCTAAACTGAGGAGTCGGAGGATTTTTGTACCGACTCCACAGCCCTGGCTATTACTATATGTATAAATTATTTATGATGACGATTATCTGAGAAATAGAACATTTTATCATATTTTCTATTTTAACTACAGTTTAAATTCATTAGGAGTCGGAGCATTTTTTCCCGACTCCGACTCCAGGCACCCAAAATTGCTCCGACTCCACAGCCCTGGAGGCAAATATGACTTGTGTATGGTTATTTTTACTTTTTATTTTCAGTTCAGGTTCTCTTAATTTACCCTTATACTAAATAGAAATGGTAAGATTGGATTGAAAAAAAAAAACAAAACAAAAAACTACCCTTGTATGGGTACCATTAGCCAGACCTCATAACTCATGGCCAGATTTTGTAAAGAAAGGAAAAGAGTCGCCAATAGAGTAAAATCAGTTAAACAGTTTAACTTTTCAAAGGAGGCAGTGGTGGACTTACCTCCTCCTGATGGACACAGACAAACGTTGAAGGTATATCAACATAAAATGTATTTGTACACTCCAAGAATCAATGCAACGCGTTTTGCAGGTACGACCCTGCTTCATCAGGCAGTAAAGGGAGGGGGGGTATACAGCAAAGTACGTCTAAGTTCCAGCCAGGTGCCCAGGCACCTTTTTTACTCTATTGGTGCCTTTTTTCCTGGCTACACTGAGGGTGACTTATTAATCCTGAGTGGGGACAGGTCTTATCTCCCCACCTGCATTTACAGTGGTTGCCTAGGAGGTAATCCTTATTTGTGAGAATAATTGCTATATACTTAGTCATTTTTCACGTTGTCCAGTACATACTACACTATATTAGGCGCCTGGTGTCTCCTCTTCCTTCATTTACATTGCCAGATTTCACTCACTTCCTCAGAACCTCTACCAAGCCTGAACATTTATATCCCACCTGCTCCACCCAGTTCAGAACTCAACCTTCTTTAGCTCAAGACTGACCCAGATTCTGTTGAACTCCATTCAGACAAATACTCACGGACTTTCTTCAACCTGGGTATTTGAAGTCTTACCCCATAGAGCCATATTAATCCATGCCATGCACCGATGAGGATCAATCAATACAAAACAGTCTATGCATGTTGGATTATTGTGGCTCTGTAATATTAACAAGCTGACACATCATTGCATTCCAGCGGATCTGGAGGTGTGGTTAGCTATTAGGGACAACAGGATTATATACATATTCAGAAGTGATGCATTGTGGGACACCTCAAACCTAACTCCAACCTGAATAATCACCAATACCTTCTGTTTTAAGAAGGCAAAGTTCTGTTTTTCGTATCATCTTAGGAGGCTTCTTGATCTCTTTCAGCCCCTTGCACACTTCTAGGAGTTCTGGTTCACCATGAGCTAGATGGGTAATTGTGACCTCATTCAACACATCACCAAGCTTAAAGTCCTGCACCATCTCCAAACCTTTACCTAGCCCTGGCCTCACCAACCTTCTTCAGTCCTTCATTTATCACAGGGCTCACACAGCTCATCCACACCTCCATCCAGCCCAGAATTTCCCTACTTTCACCAGACCTCACCCAACAAAACATTACCAAAACCAGACTGACCCAATTGCTCATTTCCAATGGATGTTATATTCCACCTTGTTTTTCCAGCCCTTCAACTGTCTCACCCACCTTCTAGACCTCTATTTAGCACAAACCGCAACCACTTTTTTTTTTCCTGATCTCCAATCCCCATTGACGCTACAATCACCAGATCTCCACAAAGCCAACAACTCAAATACCTTCTTCAGAACTTTCTGACACACCGGTGGATCCAGGTGCTCATTGATCCCAAAATATTTCTGGAGTGTTTCCAACGCAGGGATCTTCTCCGGAGCAGAGCTGGGAAAACATAGTAGGCAATCAGTGTCACAATCATGCAGGCTAAAGGCTCAGACCCTTGCTGACAAAGTGACAATACTGTACCTTGTTTCTTTCTCCAGAGCTTCCTGACGTTTCAGCTTACGCTTTCCTAATCATAGAGATATAAAATTAATGCTTGAACAGAACAACCATTTTTACTGCATGGAGGAACAAAACTTAGCAAAATATATGTGTAAAGTCAACATCATAAAACTGGAATCATAACACCTACAGCTAACAGAATGGACAAATAAAGTGAGAATACAGTACTGAGCAGCAGCTGCAACTCTGGATGAGGAACAAATGAAGCAGCCAAACTTTTTAACACAGATAAGCTAGTTAAAGCACAATTCCAAGTAACCCTTTTATATCATATAAGCAGACAGTGGCCCTTATTCAAATAACTATATATCCCATGAGATACTTTTTCATCTTCTCTTGTGAATCAAAGACGAGGCACCCTCATGTATTTTACCATATATATCAGTGGGAACATTAGTTATAATGATTCCTGAGCAAAGCCAGAGTGAATGCTCAGTCGGGGATTTTATTAGGGCTGATAACTGGCAGGCTGAACAGTGAAGAATGAAACAGAGAGCAGGGTAGGTGTTTTCTCTAATGTTCCCACTGATATATATGGTAAAATACATGAGGGTGCTTCGTCTCTGGTTCACTTTAAAGAAAATCTGTAACTAAAAAAAATTTCCCTTGGGTGGTACTCACCTCGGATGGGGGGAAGCCTCCGGATCCTACCAAGGCTTCCTCCGTCCTCCTGTGTCCCACGGCTGCAGCGATAAAGCTCCCCGAACGGCAGGGATGTAAATATTTACCTTCCCGGCTCCAGCGCAGGATCGGCTCTCCTCTCGGAGATAGGCGGAAATAGCCAATCTCTGTCGGGTGCGCTCTACTGCGCAGGTGCAAGTGTCCTGCTCCTGTGTAGTAGAGCGGACTCGACAAAGATTGGCTATTTCCGCTGCAACAGCGCCTCCGCTGGAGCCAGAAAAGGTAACTATTGCACAGCCTGACAAATTGTCGGCTGTGCGTTCCGTGGGCTGCAGCGAGACCGCCGTGGGACACAAGAGGACAGGGGAAGCCTCGATAGGATCCAGAGGCTTCCCCCTACCGAGGTGAGTACCCCCCAGGGGAACTTTTTTCGTTACAGAGTCTCTTTAAAATAACGCTTCAACACTCTGCAATTGAAAAAGTACCAAACAGTAGGTGAAAAAGTACTGTCAAAATTATATTGAGTTTTGGTTTTTTTTTGCTTGCTGGTGGTTTGGTAACAAGGTCGGAAAATATCAACTAGCAGAAAACTTAAAAAAAAAAAAAAAAAAAAAAAAAGTTAATTGCATATGGGCCAGTCTATAGTAGTGTTGGCAAACCTGATGTGGTTACAATATAGTAGTGGCAGTGAAGTGCGTCCTACCTCACAGCTCCCCCTGCTGTCTGGAGTGAGCAGCTGCATAGGTTGACCATTATTTCAATGGTAAATTGTGCAGACAGCAGGTCAGTTCAGCAGCGTAAGAAACTACTTCACTTACATTTGTACACTTCATTTGTATTTTAGATTTTCTCTGGAGTCTAGCGTAATTTTGGGCAAAAAACCGCCCATATCATCGGACAGGCTAAAATGAAGTGACTCATGCTGCTAGCTCACATTTCTGGCTGCTAAAGAAGCTATAAACAGCTGCAAAGGGGGTGTAACAATATGAATAAAGCAGGAGTGGAGCCTATCCTATAGGCCAATATAAGCTCCCAATACACACCCAGCAAGTGGATGTGAGATTTCAGCAGGCAGCATAAGTTATCCAGCAATATGAAAAAGTCCAGCAGCTAACTTAAGGCTGTTTCCACGCTCTCCTTGGTGATCACTATTTATCTCCTCCCATCTGAGGACTCATGCTGTCTTCTCGCCCAAGTTCATACACTGAGCGGGAGCATGGCTGCAAGGACATGGTCGACAAGCCCAGGGTTCTCCCCACCTGGCTAGTTTTGGTGAGCACCCAGCTGTTATCGGCTGTAAGCAAACTTGTGCAGAGAAGCGCGGGCCCTGCATTCTTTCATCTCGCCCCAAGCAGCTACTTTTTCATGTCACCCGGCATGAAAAAAATTCTGGGGAGAACACTGAAGCCCTTGCCGAAAATGTTCAGATGGGTGGGCACCAGGAGGATCCAGGAAGCCTTTGGTCTATCCAGAGGCCACCCACTTCTGAGGTATTCAATTTTTGTTATATTTTCTGCCGCCAGGTACACTTTAAAAGCATGGATCCAGAGCAAAGATACTTTAAAGAGACTCTGTAACAAAATTTTCAGCCTTAGTTCTTCTATCCTATACCTGTTCTAACATGCTCTGGCTTACTGCAGCTTTTCCTAATTGCACAGTGGCTGTGTTATATGATCTAATCTGTTTTCTTCTGTCGGCACAGTCGGGCTGGAATGTGTGGAATGTGCAGGGCTGCTTGTGATTGGTAGAAGCTATACACACTCCCTCCAGGCCCCCTGCAGGCTCTGTATGACTCACACACTCTGCTTATGTGAGCCTATCGCAAGCTGGTTAGTTTGTTTGTAAACACTAACTAAAACTGGAAATTACAAGCCAGGATTGCAGCAGAGAGTGGCAGAAACAGCACAGAGAGGCCCAGGAGAACATAATGAATAGAATGGTATGCTTTTTGCTGTAAAAATTTTAGAGTACAGATTCTCTTTGAGGCTATGGTCTTGAAACAGTAAGATTCACCATGGCTGCAGAACAATGGAGAACCCAAATGATGAGTGTGCTATTGTATGGCACTTGCTTGGAATGGTCACCCAAGTCATAGCATAACAAAACCACAGAAAGTTAGAATATTGTGAAGACACCTGCAAAGGGTTCCTGAGCCTTTAAATGGTCTCTGAGTCTGGTTCAGAATTAAGGACAGACTTTTGCACGATATTCAAATTTTTAGAGTTTCACTTGTATCTGTAGTCACCGTTCCACCTAGAGAGACATTTCTTTGGATCCAACCACCACTCATAAGTTGGCGGACATCTCCCAAATCCTCTCTAATAGTATAAGCAGCCTTTGCCATTATTCAATTTTATAAGAGGACTTGTATTATAATTACCTCTTCTGCGTCTCTTTCCCCTCCTTTCTAGACGGCTGCATTCTGCTTGTAGTTCCGATTGCCTCTTCTGCAATTCTCGATACTTCTGTAATTATAACCGAGACAAAAAAAATTTAACTGTTCAAAAAGGTCACTAACTGGGAGTTTGGTGGAGGTGGGTGGGGGGGGGTGGGGGGTTGGAAACGACTGTACAATTCACAGGAGCAATGTCTAATTTCCCCCTCATCTGTGACTAAGATCAAGTTATAATTTGATCTCTCAGCTGCGTCAGCTAACTACCATAGCAGAGAGCTAATTTGTAAACACAGAATGTTAACAATATGTCTGCTTCCATGACAGCAGGAAGTAGACAAACTGCAGATTTACTGCAGGGTTTGTATCAGCTGTAACCAACAAATGTTTTTTCTTTAGAGGTTATTATGCTGTTGCTTATAATTTAGAGCTGAGATGAAATTGAGTTCAGGTCCGCTTTAACTCCCTGGCGGTCTGATTCTTTCCAGATTTTAGGGTCTAAAAACGGTGCACATTTTTTTGCAGGCTTGTAGACCTTAAAACCGGGAAAAAAAATATCCCACCACAAAGAGATCTGCAGCAGCCCCTGCACTTACTCTCCTCCCTGGGATCCAGTGATGCAGTTCTCCCTCCATCCTATGGGTGGCGCTGTAACCCTGTAGTGAGATCGCCGTCTGTCGTCATGACAACAAACTGCAATCTCACCCAAGGGATGCAGCGCCTCCGTATACAGGAAGGAGAATGGCTGCCGGCGTCTGGATCCCAAGGGAGGAGAGTTAAAATGCCCGCTGTGCTGCTCTTTACAGTACTGCCGGCGGCTACCACAAGAAAAAAGTATCTAAGAAGCGCTGGGCATATAATGGTACTGCAACCCAAAAGTTTGGGGAGCCACTTCAAGACACTATAATCCTCCAGAAAAAAAAAAACCCTTTTACGAAGTGTCTGCAAACAGTATCAAAATTTATTTCAAAAAATATCAGGACAACCACATAAGACACCCCCTTACGGCTACCACAAGTCACGCTCGGGGTTACTGCTCCTGGCTTGTTTTTTCCACCCGGAGTCTAACCCCAAGCTCATGATAACCGCCAAGGAGGTTAATATGGAGGCTGCAATATTTATTTACTTTTAAACAATACACATTGCCTGGCCATCCTGCTGATCCTTTGCCTAGTACTTTTAGCAATAGACCCTGAACAAGTATGCAGATCATGCAGTATTGGGGGATTATTATTAGATCTATTGAGATACTGAACGGCTAGTGTAATGCAATCATCTTGGAGAGTGCATGGCACGGTGTATGGGAATATAGGATCAGTACTGAGGGGTGGGGTTTATTGTAGAATAGGTAGGGCAAGGTAATCATAGCATAGAGTGATGGGCAACAATGTACTGGGGTGTAGGGTCGCAATACTGGGGGTGGGGGTTATTGAATTCCAGAACAGGTAGTGTAATGTAATCATTTTGGGGAGTGAGGGAGTTGCAGTGTACTGGGGTGCATGCTGGCAGAACTGAGGGATGGGGTTTATAGAAGTGTACAATAAGTAGTGTAATGCACACATAGTCAAATCACGGTGTAAGAGGTATAGAGTGGAAGTACTGAGGGGTGGGGTTCAATGGAGTGTGGAACAGGCAGTGTGTCGTTAGCATAGTGTGGTGTGATGGGTAACAGCATATTGTGGTACAGGGTGGCAGTATTAGGTCTACTGAAGTGTAGGATTTCAGGACAGGGAGTGTGGCTGAGGGTGTATTGGGGTGACTGTTGGTCAGAGGAGCTCATGTGTAGTAAATTAATGTATTAGGGTGTAGGGTTGCAGTACTGGGGTTGGAAGGGTATATTTGAGTATATCGAAGTGTAAGATATCAGAACAGGCAGTGTGACCGAGGAAGGAGAGGCATGGAGTATATAGGTAGAAGAGGGTTGGGGTGAAGTAGGCCACATGGTGTGTAAATGAATGTATTAGGGGTGGAAGGGCATGTTTTGTACTATTGAAGGGTAGGAGATCAGGACATGCAGTGTGGCTGCGGGTAAGGAAGGGTGGGGGACGGGGTGTATTGGGGTGACTGTGGGGCAGAGGAGGGTTGGTGTGAAGTAGGCCACATGGTGTGTAAATGAATGTATTAGGGGGCAGGGTGGCATGCTTGGTACTATTGAAGGGTAGAAGATCAGAACAGGCAGCGTGGCTGAGGTAAGGGAGAGAGGGGGGAGGGGAGGGTGTATTGGGATCACTGTGGGGCAGAGGAGGGTTGGAGTGAAGTAGGCCACTTGCGGGTAAGCTGGCAGTATTGGGGGTGGAAGGGCATGTTTGGTACTATTGAAGAGTAGGAGATGAGAACAGGCAGTGTGGCTGAGGGAGGAGGGTGTATTGGGGTGATTGTGAGGCAGAGGAGGGTTGGAGTGAAGTAGGCCACATGGTGTGTAACAGAATGTATTAGGGGGTAGGCTGGCAGTATTGGGGGTGGGAGGGTATATTTGGTACTATTGAAGAGTAGGAGATGAGAACAGGCAATGTGGCTGAGGGAGGAGGGTGTATTGGGGTGATTGTGAGGCAGAGGAGGGTTGGAGTGAAGTAGGCCACATGGTAACAGAATGTATTAGGGGGTAGGCTGGCAGTATTGGGGGTGGGGGGGTATATTTGGTACTATTGAAGAGTAGGAGATCAGAACAGGCAGTGTGGCTGAGGGCGGAGGGTGTATTGGGGTGACTGTGGGGCAAAGGGTTGGAGTAAAGTAGGCCACATGGTGTGTAAATTAATGTATTTGGGGGTAGGGTGGCATGACTGGGGGTGGAAGGGTATATTTGGTACTATTGAAGAGTAAGAGATCAGAACAGGCAGTGTGGCTGAGCGAAGGGGGAGGTGGGGGAGGGTGTATTGGTATTTAGTGGGGGAATTACAGTGGCAATAATGGGGAAAGGTCTCAAGGTTTGCAGGGGGACACGTACAGCCACGCAGGAATCAGGCACAGAGGCAGGCACTGCGCTCTCCGGGCTCTCCTCCGCCTCCTCCTCGGATACATCACCCTCAGGTAAACCGCTCCACATTTCTCCGGTTCATCTATAGCCCCGCCTGCCGCGCTAGCCAATCCGTAGAGCTTCTGAATCAGTTACCATGGGAAAGAGGAAGTACATGGTGCAGCTGAGAATGCATTCCTGATAGGAATGAGTTCCAGGACATACACATCCTATGTTTGCGAGATAAAAGATTTGATTGGCCGCCTACTCATGGCGGGGCGAGCAGAGGCGGAAAGAGATAAGTGGACACCAAAGCGTTACGTCACTGTTCGGGTGCACGCGCCGTGATTCTGGGGCTGTGTGCTGAACGTCTGCAGCTTATAACAAACTTCCATCAGCACTTCTCAGTGATGTCACCTCTCCACAACCTCAGCTAAATTCTCACACATTAGTATACTGCCTTCCATATTATCCACCATTCTGCATCTGATCAACTGCATAATCTTTCTTTATAGTCACCTCTGGTTAGCGCCCTTAGGCCTTGTTCACATCATAAATCGCCACCGCTTTTTGAAGCGCTGAGAAAATGTATTTCGTATTTAAAATCGCCTTTCCCAGCTATTTGCTTTTTTAACCCCATGCAGATTTGTGTGAACATGGCGGCAGCCCCAGGACCACTCCATGCCAATTGGCGTTAAGTACTGGGGCGGGGTTTTGCAGGAGAACACACACACACACACCAATGCAACAGTGACCAGATTTTTGTGGGCTAAACCTGGGAAGGGGTACCTTGGGGCGGAGGTGGCCGCCGAAAAAAATGGGGGGGCGCCGAAAAATGAGGTGGCTGCGGCGCGCGCAGCGCTGCAAAATGGGCGTGGCCATGAAATTCTATGGGCGGAGCTAACAATGATGTAACAGCAAGGCATAAGAAAGCAGTGTTTACGCCATGACGTGGTCAAACGAGGATTCGCATCACGGGTGTGCAGAAACTGTTTGGTGCTATTTAATAGTATACCGTAACCCCAAAGCAGCAACCATAGCCAACTATGACCATTAAATAATAAATGCAACAACAGTTACCCCAGACACCACAAAATAAACGCAATGGGCAACATGTCAGCACAAAATAAACGTATTGAGGGCAACATTTCAACACAAAATAAACGCATTGCGGGCAACATGTCAGCACAAAATAAACGCAATGGGCAACATGTCAGCACAAAATAAACGCATTGTGGGCAACATGTCAGTACAAAATAAACGCATTGTGGGCAACATGTCAGTACAAAATAAACGCATTGTGGGCAACATGTCAGTACAAAATAAACGCATTGCGGGCAACATTTCAGCACAAAATAAACGCGATGGGGGGAAAACATGTCAGTACAAAATAAACGCAATGGGGGCAAACATGTCAGTACAAAATAAACGCAATGGGGGCAAACATGTCAGCACAAAATAAATGCATTGCGGGCAACATTTCAGCACAAAATAAACGCATTGCGGGCAACATTTCAGCACAAAATAAACGCATTGCGGGCAACATGTCAGCACAAAATAAACGCTTTGCGGGCAACATGTCAGCACAAAAAAAACGCTTTGCGGGCAACATGTCAGCACAAAATAAACGCAATGGGGCAAACATGTCAGCACAAAATGAACGCATTGCAGGCAACATTTCAGCACAAAATAAACGCGATGGGGGCAAACATGTCAGTACAAAATAAACGCAATGTGGGCAAACCTGTCAGCACAAAATAAACACATTGCGGGCAACATTTCAGCACAAAATAAACGCATTGCGGGCAACATATCAGCACAAAATAAACGCAATGGGGGCAAACATGTCAGCACAAAATAAACGCAATGTGGGCACATTTCACCTGGAAAAAAAAGCATTAACTCACCTGACAGAAGTCCCCTCACGCAGCCGGCCTCAGGTGTGTGTGCAGCTCCCCCGGACGATGGTCCTCCAATCTCCCGCGCTCACAGGCAGAGCAGGGCTACGGCAAGATGGCGCCCGAAGCCCTGTACTGGAGACACAAAAAGTCTCCAGTACAGGGCTCCGCCTCCAGACGCCATCTTCCCGTAGCCCTGCTCTGCCTGTGCCTGCCGGAGGACAATGCAAGCTGCTGGAGCGGGGCTGCGGGGAATGAACTAGCGCAGCGTCTATGAGACGCTGCGGCTAGTTCATTCAGTATGGTGGCCAAAGCCCCGAGACATACCGCTGCTAAAAGCGGGACGTTTCCCGGGACCGCATGGAGCCTGGGACAGCGCCCCCCGAAGGCGGGACGCATCCCAGGTAAAGCGGGACGCATGGTCACCGTAGCCAATGCGCACGGAGCTCCACTCCTTCAACAGGCTCCCATCGCCGCTTGGAGACTGTTAACCGCTGTCTAACAACACTGTACAGCGATGTGATCTAAGGCAGTGCTGTACTGGGGACAACGAAGTGATCCGCTGTCATGACAGCCGATAAAGTTAAAAAAGTAAAAAAAAAATGGCCGGGTCACTAGGGGGGTATAAGCCCGTGGTCCTCAAGTGGTTAAGCGCTCTTGCAGAGGGATTTTTTTTTCACTTCCTGACATCCAGTCAGGAAGTTAACTCTTGTACCCGGAAATACATGAATAATACAATGTATTTATTCATGAAAGTGCTTAGGAAACGCTATACAAAGCGCTTTTTTAAGCACTTTTGTGATTACCCTATACCTTCCATTATAGGCAAATCGCCCAGAAAATGGTACAGGCAGCGCTTTGGTGAGCGGATCGGTATCGAACCGCTCATATGCGAAAACGCTCATAGGAAATCATTGCACAAGCGCTTTTTGAGCAGTTTTTGAAATCGCCAGCGCTTGAAAAAAAACACGAAAACACCCTAGGTGTGAACAAGCCCTTAAAGTGTACCTGAGATGGGGCCACTTTAAAAAATTATACATACCTGGGGCTTCCTCCAACCCCCTCCTACCTGATCGCTCTCTTGTCATCCTCAGTCACTTCCTCCACCCTCAACTGGTCCCGTAAATTCATCTAGTGGCCCAGTCGACGCAATCTGGCCAGGCACATTCCCCATCACCACCCAGTGACAGGAGCATACTGTGAACGCAGCAGGATCGCTGTTGGCCCTGGACTTTCCAGGCTAAATGCGGAAAAACAGGGAGTTGGAAGAGGACTGTGTGGAATCGATCACGGCGGAGGGGGCTGGAGGAAGCCCCAGGTATGGATATTTTGGCTATATAAGCCCATCTCAAGTACCCTTTAAGCTGAATGCTCACCTAAAGATAGAGTGGGGAACCACACAGCAACACCTCCCGACGAACGTGGCAGGTGCAAACAGGACGTCAGACGATTGCAGTACTTTACACAGGAGTTGTTGGGAATCCTAATGTTCCGGTGTGGCACCCAGGTTTATTCCTGAGACTCTAGGAGAGCGGAATAGGAAAGAAAACATACGTCACAAAGAGCTCATACGCTGGGAACAGCCCTGTTTCTATGGGCGTGCACATAGTGCAATCGGCCAGAGCGCCAGATTGAGCGTCAGGGAGGAGGGCGCAGATGCGGGGGAGCGGACATAGCTGTTACAACTCACCTACTGCCGCCAATCCCCCGCAGCCTCTTTCTTCTTCCTGTCCCAGCCTGGCGTCTATCAACACGATAACAGCGCCTCCCTGTGATGACGTGACCACATGTCATCACAGGGGGCGTTGTTATCAATGCGAGCAGCGCCTGGACAGGAAGACGATAGAGGCTGCGGCGGATCGGTGGAGGAAGGTGCGTTGTAACAGCTATGCCCGCTGCTGTGCCTATACTCGGGGCACCTACCTATCTAACCCATTGTGATAAAACGCAGAAAAGCCGCCGCGTGTGCTGACAGCAAGGCGGCTGATTCCGCGTCTAGTGCGGCGGTTTGCACGCAGAAGCATGCGTCTGGTACTGTGAGTGAATGCGGAAAAGCCGCCGCGTGTACTGATAGCAAGGCGGCTGGTTCCGCGTCCAGCACGGCGGGTTGCACGCAGCGGCATGCGTCTGGTGTGGCTGGGTCTGTTAGTTCACACAGATTCAGGAATACGCGCGCGCGCTGAGAGGCAGAACTTTTAAGACGGCCAAGGGGGGATCAGCTGACCAGGCTGGTCAGCTGACCACAGAGCAAGTGACTATTGGTCCATCACTTAGGGGTGGCGCCAGAGAGCGCTGCTCTATATATAGTTACCGCTGGCCAGTCTCAAGTTGTCTGCCGTTGCGAACACTTCGTGGAAGCACTCAGACCTTAGTCAGATCCAACTGTGTGTTTGAACCAGGAGGACCTGGGAATTCACACTGAGCCAGATTACTACTGTATTATTATTGTTATACTTCAGACTAGTTCCAGGATGTAGAGACCACGGACCTCACACCCAAGTTTAGGGAACTTGTGTTATCATTCTGTTATACTTCAGACTAGTTCCAGGGTGTAGAGACCACGGCCCTCACACCCAAGATTAGGGAACTTGTGTTATCATTCTGTTATACGTCAGACTAGTTCCAGGGTGTAGAGACCACGGACCTCACATCCAAGACTAGGCATCGGTTGATATCTGTTATGACCTATTGCTTTCCTGACTATCACTCCGCTCTCTGATTCGGTACCACGCACATCTGATTACCTGTTGCCAACCCTGCCTGTCTTGGATACCGAATCAGCCTTCTGTCTTTGTACTTTGTCTGTCCGTGTGTTGCCGACCTGGCTTGCCCGACCTCGAGAGCTATCTCTCTCCTGTAAGAGATAGTCTCCAGACCAGCTAGTGACATCCACCTTCAGGTGTCACTCACACACTGGCCCTTCCTATCTTCAGCCTGAGACTCCACCCCTTGGAAGGTCTCAGGCTGCTGGAAGGTTCTCGTCCTTCTTTAAAGAGCAGTATTGCCCATACTGCCAAGGACCACCTGCTCATCAGGTGGTTTACTCAAAGTCATTACTGTTGCACCAAACACTCACTATATATACAGGTGTCCAGAGGTTAGCAATATATCTGTATTATTGGTGATTCTGCAGATCATCCATAATCAGGTATATATCTGTATTCTTGGTGATACTGCAGATCACCAATAATCAGATTCTCTCTGTGTGCTGACACCGATCGTTACACCCATACTCTGGGCACCTACCTATCTAACCTATACTCAAGGCACCTACCTATCTAACCTATACTCAGGGCACCTACCTATCTAACCTATACTCGGGGCACAGGGCCAGTTCTCTCATGAAGCAAGGTGAAACATTTGTATCAGGCGCAGAGATTTCAGGGGCAACATTTTCATACTGTGTGTACCTTCCTTAAGGGGAAGGTTCAGGGAGGGGATTCAAAAAATAAAAATAAATTTCCACTTACCTGGGGCTTCCTCCAGCCCGTGGCAGGCAGGAGGTGCCCTCGCCGCCGCTCCGCAGGCTCCCGGTGGTCTCCGGTGCCCGACCCGACCTGGCCAGGCCGGCTGCCAGGTCGGGCTCTTCTGCGCTCCATTTCCTGGGACTTCTGCGTCCCACGCCGGCGCGCTGACGTCATCGGACGTCCGCCGGGCTGTACTGCGCATGCGCAGAACTACTGCGCATGCGCAGTACAGCCCGGCGGACGTCCGATGACGTCAGCGCGCCTGCACAGCCAGCAGGCGTAGTATTGTGTTGTGCTGTAGCACGTTATGTGAGAACATTAAATGAAGCAGAGTAAATTTTTGGGTGCTGTGCGATCACTCCAAATCGGGATGTAGGGGCGCATCCTCACAAGTTTGCTTCAGGCAGCAAAAGTCTAGAACAAGCCCGGGGGAACCTACCTATCTAACCTATACTGGGGGCACCTACCTATCTAACCTATATTGGGGCACCTACCTATCTAACCTATACTGGGGGCACCTACCTATCTAACCTATACTGGGGGCACCTACCCAGGCATGTGCAGAGGGGGGTGTTCTGGGTGCCCAGGCACCCCCCTTTTTAAAATCTTTTTTTTGTTAAAGCCTTGACCTTGATAAGTCCCGCCCTTGATAAGTCCCACCCACCCGTGGGAAGCTCCACCCCACCTGGGACACTTAGAAGTGAAGAGGCCGGACAGGAATTCCAGTGCATCAGCTGCATCCACAATGACCTCTACCTCCCCCAACACCCACAGTGACCTCCCCCCAAGGATCCCAAAGTGACATCGCTTTCCTCCAGCACCCATACTGTCTTTTACCTTCCAGGTACCCACATGGCACCCTATACCCCCCATAATCAACACCCACATGGCACAGTACTCACACGGCACCAATTTCCCTAGCCATTTTATGCACCTAGTACCCGTCCATGGCCAGCACCCAAATAGCACCCAGTACCCACTCTTGGTCCAAACCCATATGAGACTCAGTATTCTCCCATGGCACATATCCAGACCACACATGGCACTCCCTACTCACTCTTGCCCCGCCCACTGCACCTACATGCACCCAGTAGCCACTCTTGTCCTGTACCCAGCATTCAAAAGGCTCCCTGTACCATTTAGCACTCACATGGCACCCAGAATTGTTTATCACCATCTGCTTCTCATTCAGCACCCAATACTGCTTCGCACCCAATGCAAATAAACACCCAATACAAACTGGACCTTGGTACCCACTGCAGCTTGACACAGACTGTATTTTGGCACCTCAGCACTCACTGCAACTTTGCGCAAACTGGACATTTGCATCTTACCACCCACTGCACCTTGGCGCTTATTGCAGTTTTGCACCTTCTAATGCTTAGCAACCACTGCTTATTGGCAACCACTTCTTCTTTGCCTGAAAAGAAGCTTGGGTGCTGATCAAGAGGGACAGAGGTCCCAGTAATGAAAGGTGAGGCTCCACTGTGCCCACTCTAATAGTGGGCACCTATCACTGCTGATTTGAGGGTGGTGGCGCCAAAAGAGACACAAAGTTTGCCTGATACTACTATAAGGGAAGGTGCTAAGACTGCCTAATACTGCGTTCTGGTGAGGCGGTATTACATACACAATTTAGCATGATTGATTGATTAGAGCTTTTTTTCAAATTTGAGCACCACCCCCTTGAGCATCCTCTGCACGGCCCTGCACCTACCTATCTAACCTATACTGGAGGCACCTCACTAACCTATACTCGGGGCACCTACCTATCTAACCTATACTGGGGGCACCTATCTAACCTATACTGGAGGCACCTCACTAACCTATACTGGGGGGCACCTACCTATCTAACCTATACTGGGGGCACCTACCTATCTAACCTATACTGAGGGCACCCACCTATCTACCCTATACTGGGGGCACCTACCTATCTAACCTATACTGGAGGCACCTCACTAACCTATACTCGGGGCACCTACCTATCTAACCTGTACTGGGGGGCACCTACCTATCTAACCTATACTGGAGGCACCTCACTAACCTATACTGGGGGCACCTACCTATCTAACCTATACTGGAGGCACCTCACTATCTAACCTATACTGAGGGCACCCACCTATCTGCTCTATACTGGAGGCACCTCACTAACCTATACTGGGGGCACCTACCTATCTAACCTATACTGGAGGCACCTCACTATCTAACCTATACTGAGGGCACCCACCTATCTAGCCTATACTGGAGGCACCTCACTAACCTATACTGGGGGCACCTACCTATCTAACCTATACTGGAGGCACCTCACCATCTAACCTATACTGAGGGCACCCACCTATCTACCCTATACTGGAGGCACCTCACTAACCTATACTGGGGGCACCTACCTATCTAACCTATACTGGAGGCACCTCACTAACCTATAGTGGAGGCACCTCACTATCTAACCTATACTCTGGGCACCTACCTATCTAACCTATACTGGGGGCACCCACCTATCTACCCTATACTGGAGGCACTTCCAGAGCTAACCAATACTGGAGGCACATACCTATCTAATCTATACTGGTGGCAACTATACGGGCTACCCTATACTGGAGTCACCTACCTAGCTAACCTATACTGGGGGCAACTATGCCTGGCTACCTATACTGGGTGGGGCCTATAGCTTCTTAACTATACTGGGGGCAGCTAGACCTGTTCTCCACGGGGGAGAGGGTTTACACCCTCGCTCTGGGTGCAATTTAGCTTAGAAACTGCCCTGACTGGGAACAATTGCAGTGTGAAAGTGAATGGGAAAAGAACGCCTTTTTGTCTCCCAGGGTCAGCAGTTAAGACAGGGCTGCAGCCTGAGTCCAACTCTTTTCAACTTGTGTATCAATAAATTAGCCTCTGCCCTAGAGGCCTCACAAGCATGGACGTCCGCAGCATAGGGCAAGATAGGGCAGCGGCCACCCCTTTCCAAAAATACCCGGAAGCCAGCAGCAGCGGTGCTGGGCCATTGCCATGGTACTGGCACTGACTGGCACTGCTTACTTTAGCTATGCCTGCGGGCTGCAGCTGCCTCCCACCCTCCTGTGCCGCCTCTCAAACCTGAATATCAATGTGATACTTCAAAAGTGGGGCACAGTAACTTCAGATGCGGAAGTGATGTCACTCGTCACTTCCAGAATTTTAGGTCAATCACGGCTTTGCGCTGTTACTATGTACTGCTCTGTTCTCTGGTCCCGCTCTGATCTGCAGGTATGTCTGTGTGTCGCCGCACTGATCTGAAGGTCTGACTCTGATACTAGAAAAGGAGACACCTTGGCATCTATACTGGAGGCACCTTGGCACCTATACTGGGGACATCCTGGCACCTATATTGGGGACAACCTGGCACCTATACTGGTGACACCTTAGTCCCTATACTGGGGGACCTTGGGCTACCTGTACTGGGGGCACCATCTTACTACCTAAATTGAGGACACCATCTTACCACCTATACTGGGGGCACCTTACCACCTATACTGGGGGAACTACCTTACTACCTGTACTAGGGCAAACATGACCACACCCACATTCTGGTCCATGGCCAAGCCCAGTATTGAACGCGGCCGCGCAGTTGCCCTGGATCTTTTCTAGCCACCCCCTGGAAAATTTTCTGCAGATGCCTATGCTCACCAGTACCAGGACTCGCCCTACATGACACAACAGAGAAGTTCCTGCTGTACGCAGATGACCTCTTATTGCTGTCAGTAACAGAAAGCAGTCTGCAGACAACCTAGAAATCCCAGAGAAATTCAGCACAACATGGGCTCTCCCCCATTAATCTAAAGAAAACCAAAACCCCAGAGCCCATCCTTTGCACTCAATGACTGTGAAATCAGCAGAACTGACAAATATACCTACCTCGGTCTGGAAATCAATCAATGTGGAAGCCTTAAATCAGCCATAGAGGCCCTAAAAGCCAAAGCTTGCCTAACATTCTCTGCCATCTAGAAAGAACTGTACCACCTTAAACCAGCGGTGAAGGTCTGGCTGAAAGTCTTTGACAGTGTCATCAGCCCAATCCTATGCTAAGGAAGTGGAGTATGGGGACCCAATACCTACCCAGATCAACCAAAATGGGAATCTAACCTTACATAAATATTCCACATGGAATTCTGCAAATACCTCCTCCATGTCCATCGGAGTCAGGGCCGGCCCTAGACTTTTTGCCGCCTGAGGCAAATTTTTAAAAAAATTGTCACCGCCGCCCCTCCCCCCGCTCTGGGAGGCCGCCGAGCTGGAGGGGTAGCTGGCAGGACGGGGGTATTGGGCCAGCGGCGGGGAGGGGGGTCGGACCCCCCCTCCCTCGCCTGGGTCCCCCGTCCTCCGCTCCCCTCCAGCCTAAATAGAAGCAGCCGTATGTGTAAGAGGCACGGGCGGGGAGGACACTCACCTCTTCCCAGCGTGCGCTCCACTGACGTCACTTCCTGCAGCGTCCTGCAGGAAGTGATGTCAGTGGAGCGCACGCTGGAGCGAGGAGGAGGTGAGCGGAGGACGGGGGACCCAGGCGAGGGAGGGGGGGGTCCGACCCCCCTCCCCGCCGCTGGCCCAATACCCCCGTCCTGCCAGCTACCCCTCCAGCTCGGCGGGCCAGCTCCCCGCACCCACGGACGGGCGGGTGCTGCCCCTGGAAATTTGCCGCCTGAGGCAAAAGTTTCACCCCGCCTCATGAGCGGGTGGCCCTGATCGGAGTACCTCAAACAAAGCTTACCGAGCTGAGCTGGGTAGATTCCCACTAATGCTTGAGATACAGAAGAGAGTGTTGTCCTTCTGGGCCCACCTACAAAGCAGCAGCCCTGACTCATCCCACTACAAAGCCATGCTGCACAATGAAGACCAAGAAAAGCCATGAAAGAAGTAGTCAACTCTCTGTTCCCTCCAAACCCAGATCCACGGGTCCTATCTAGAGCCCAGATAAAGCACTCCACAGCCAAGAGCTAAGAGGACTATGCAGATAAATGGAGGAGTGAAATAAAATGGTCACAATATTTAACCATATACCAGTCTCTACAGATATAATATAAAATAGCCCCATACCTGGAAAATATCCAAAACTCTCAAGAGAGGAAAATCCTGAGTGTCTACAGACTGAGTGCTCAAAACCTCGAAATAGAGTCTGGGAGATACAGACAGACGTACAAACCCAGGAAGGAGAGACTATGCAAACACTGTGAGCAGAAGACCCTCGCGGACAAGAATCACTTCCTGCTGCACTGCCCCAAATACACTACAATCAGGGAAAACTTCTTTAAAGGGACTCCGAGCTCATCTAAAAAATAAAAGTTGTACTCACCAGGGGCTTTCTCCAGCCCAGTGCTGGTCGGGAGGTCCCACGCCGGCGTCCTGGCTCCTCTCCTTCTCCCCGCTCCGGAATGGCTGACAGGCCGCAGTGCTCCTTCCGCATATGACGCGGATTACGTCACACGCCGGCCGCCTCGCGTCATCACGGCGGCCGGCGTGAAAGTACTGCGCATACGCGATTAAAGCGCACATGCGCAGTACTTTCACGCCGGCCGCCGTGATGACGCGAGGCGGCCGGCGTGTGACGTAATCCGCGTCATATGCGGAAGGAGCAGCCCGACACTCGGGAGAGTGTCGCCCGGGCTGCGGCCTGTCAGCCATTCCGGAGCGGGGAGAAGGAGAGGAGCCAGGACGCCGGCGTGGGACCTCCCGACCAGCACTGGGCTGGAGAAAGCCCCTGGTGAGTACAACTTTTATTTTTTAGATGAGCTCGGAGTCACTTTAAAGGGGAACTGAAGAGAGAGGTATATAATGGCAGTATTTGTATAGCGCCTTTCTCCTGTCGGACTCAAAGCGCTTGTGAGGCAGCCACTAGAGCGCACTCAGTAGGCAGTAGCAGTGTTAAGGAGACTTGCCCAAGAAAATCCTTACTGAATAGGTGCTGGCTTACTAAACAGGCAGATCTGACTTTATGGTATATGGAGGCTGCAATGTTTATTTCCTTTTAAGTTGCCTCGCAGCCATGCTGATCCTCTGCCTCTAATACTATTAGCCATAGCTCCTGAACAAGCATGCAGCAGATCAGGTGTTTCAGACTTTAAAGTCAGATCTGACATGACTAGCTGCATGCTTGTTTCTGTTATTCAGATACTACTGCAAAGAAATAGACCAGCAGGGCTGCCAGGCAACTGGTATTGATTAACCAGCCGGGCGGTATGGACGAGCTCAGCTCGTCCATCACCGCCGGAGGCTGGCGCTCAGGCCCTGCTGGGCCGATTTCCGCGAAATAAAAAGCAGCACACGCAGCCGCCCGAGCCCAGCGTAGCTGGAACAAACAGTTCCGGCCAGCGCTAAGGGCTGGACCGGAGGCGGCTGACGTCAGGACGTCGGCTGACGCCCATGACGTCACTCCGCTCGTCGCCATGGCGACGAGGTAAGCAAAACAAGGTTAATTCTGATCTCTGAAGGCGATCAGAATGACGTGTCCGGAGCGCCCTCTAGTGGGCTTTCATGCAGCCAACTTTCAGTTGGCTGCATGGAATAGTTTTTTTTTTAATTAAAAAAAAACCCTCCCGCAGCCGCCCTGGCGATCTTAATAGAACGCCAGGGTGGTTAAAAGGTAATAAATATGGCAGCCTCCGTATACCTCTTACTTCAGTTCCCCTTTAAGAAATTCATGTAACTACTTCCAGACTTGCACACATTAGAGAATGAGAGAAAACGCTACATTCTACTAGGAGAAGAGGAATCCACAGTGACAATCACTGCACACTATCACGTTTATTGCAATAAAAAAAATTAAAAAAAAAAAAATTGCGTTCGCATTTTTTACATTGAAGTCAATGGCCGCTGAATTTAGTGGTTAATAGCAAAGCCCCTTATGTTCTAGAAACACCAAATTTGCAGGGTACGTGGAGGAGGACAGTGGACAGAGGAAAAAAAAATTCATAAAGGCCTTATAGGACATGAATCTACTGCTTTAAGGAATACTTAAAAAGGAGTACTGTAGGGGGGGGGGTTAGGGGAAAAAAAAAAAAAAAAAAAAGAGTTGAACTTACCCAGGTCCTCTAATGGTTCCCCGCAGACATCCTGTACCCGCGCAGCCACTCACCGATGCTCCGGCCCCGCCTCCGGTTCACTTCCGGAATTTGCAACTTTAAAGTCAGAAAACCAACGCGTCTGCGTGGCCATGCCCTTGCTATCGCTGACGTCACCAGGAGTGACGCAGGCCCAGTACGGTCTGCGCCTGCGCAGTATGCTCCTGGTGACGTCAGTGGGAGAGAGGACACAGCCGTGCAGGCGCAGTGCTTTTCTGACTTTAAAGTCGGAAATTCCAGAAGTGAATCGGAGGTGGGGACAGGAGAATTGGTGAGTGGCTGCGCCAACACAGGATGTCTGCGGGGGACCATTAGAAGCCCCAGGTAAGTTCAACTATTTTTCCTCCTACCCCCCTACAGTAGTCCTTTAAAGCTAAAAAAATATTTTTAACTTACCTGGGGTATCTTTCAGCCCCCTGGACTCGTATTGTGTCCACAACATCCTCCTGGTTACCTCCGACCAGCAGCGGCAACCCCCCGCAAAGCTGGCCAGCCGGCAGCTACTGCACATGTATGACCCAGAGCCTTGATCGCGCTCCCATGGCTGGGAGCGTTCTGTGCATGCGCAGTAGCGATTCCTGAGGAGGTAGGAAGTTTAATCCTTGCAATGTTCCTTAGGTGAAAGAAGGAGAAACAGATGAGATTTGATTCCTGAAGCTTAATTCCCAATCAATCAGTACACCCAGGGCTTGATTCACAAAGCCGTGATAACTCGAATCACGGTCGCGCTAGCGTTTTGCATGCGCTACAACGTGCGCAATCGCAAATTTTTGCGCAAAATGGCTGTGTTTTTGTGCAAACCGCAACCGGTTTAGTGCGGAAATTTGTGATTGCGCACGAAAACCGTTACGCACGTTATAGTGAGCGCAAAACGCTAGCGCGACCATGATAAGAGTTGTCACATTGAGTTGTTCAGGTCTGAGCTTCCTATCATTAGTGGTGCTGGGTGGGACTGGAGCTGCTTTGCGGCTATCAGACATCACCCTTAATTTAGCATACCGCGGAAGCTCCGCAATATCTCAGAGGTTCTCGGAGCGATCACAATTTGGCTACTATAGCCACTAATTATTATTTAGTATTTATATAGCACCAATATCTTCTGCAGCACTCTACAGAGTATATATTGTCTTGTCACTAACTGTCCCTCAGAGGAGCTCACAATGTAACCCCTACTATAGTCGTACGTCTATGTATGTATCGTGTAGTGTATGTATTGTAGTCTATGGCCAATTTTTTTAGGGGGAAGCCAAAAGCCAATTAACTTATCTGCATGTTTTTAGGATGTGGGTAGAAACCAGAGTGCCCAGAGAAAACCCATACAGACATGGGGAGAACATACTAACTCCGTGCAGATAGAGCCCTGGCTGGGAATCGAACCCAGCGTCGCAAGACGAGAGTGCTAACTGCTATACATTGGATACTATACTATACTATAGTACTATATATTGGATCGCTGAACCCCACGGCCCTATACACGCACATCTTGCTAGTAAGCTCTGCACTTGACGATATTCTTTTGATGGACTAATTTCTTATCTTATACCCTGCGCCTTTACTACTCCGGTTTATACACTGTATTGGTGGCAAATTTACCTGTTCAATATGCTTCTTAAGGTTGTGGTTCTTTCTGCTTTTTGCACTATAGCTCATTTCTAAATATTGATGTGAGGCTGTCCCCCAAGGGGGGCTCTTATTCTCATGCACTGACACTTTAATCACATTTGAGACAGCACTCTTTGCACAGCACTCTACCTGTCATTTAACATTGTTTACAGGGTTTTCAGGTTGATGAATTTATGTACTAGCACACTTATTTTGCATATTGGCACAGTTTGCTTGGACTAGCGCATATCTATTGTCCACCTATTGTCTTTCTATGGTTAACATGAATTGTACAGGTTCATGATCAGCGGCATTTTTTGATCCAGTGTCCCACTATTAGAACGTCATTATTTAGCTATACCTGGTGGGAGACATATTCTTGGATCAACATGCTGCGGATTATGAAACAATAGGAGCCCAGCTGGTGTTATTGATATTATCAGCATCATATATTTATCATGTGGATTACTAGGGGCCTAGGGGATCATAGTGTTTTTAATTGTTTTTAACCACTTCACAACTGAGGGGTTTTACCCCTTGAACACCAGAGCAATTTTCACCTTTCAGCGCTCCTTCCATTCATTCGTCTATAACTTTATCATTACTTATCACAATGAAATGAACTATATCTTGTTTTTTTCGCCACCAATTAGGCTTTCTTTAGGTGGGACATTATGTCAATAATTATTTTATTCTAAATGTGTTTTAATGGGAAAATAGGAAAAAATGTTGGAAACAAATTTATTATTTTTCAGTTTTCGGCCTTTATAGTTTTTAAATAATGCATGCTACTGTAATTAAAACCCATGAGATGTATTTGCCCATTTGTCCCGGTTATAAAACCGTTTAAATTATGTCCCTATCACAATGTTTGGCGCCAATATTTTATTTGGAAATAAAGGTGCATTTTTTTCAGTTTTGCGTCCATCACTATTTACAAGCCCATAGTTTATAAAGTAACAGCGTTATACCCTCTTGACATAAATATTTAAAAAGTTCAGTCCCTAAGATAACTATTTATGTATTTTTTTCAATTGTAATTTTTTTTTTTTTTATTACAAAAAAAAAAAATTGGGGAGTGTGGGAGGTAATGAGTTTTTTTTTGTGTATAACTAATGTATTTCTATATGAAAAATGCTTTAGGGTGTAGTTTTACTATTTGGCCACAAGATGGCCACAGTAACTTTTTGTTTATGCGTCCTGCAAGCGTCCAGAAGGAAGTGTTATGAGTTGTTCTCGTAGAAGCAGCTGATCATTGCGGGGGCTTGGATCAACGAACAGGTAAGTTTTTTCCCGTTCATTGATCTCCGGGCGAGTGGGCGGCTGTGTGCACGAGCGCGGGGGCGCGCGGACGAGCGAGCAGGAGCGCGGACAGCGGTGGGAGCGGCGTCAGGTGCGGATTTCACCGTCCCTTAGTGTTAACAGGGTGGAAAAAGGGACGGAGAAATCTGCACCGCTGGGTGTAAAGTGGTTAATCATGTGTTGTTAATAAAGAACCTTTTTCTTGAGATACTACTGTAGTTGTGGGCATTTGATCACCGGAATAGTATATAGAGGGACTACTTTTCTCTGTTTTTGTTGACATATGTATTTTGGGTCGTTGACTCTAGTCCCTCAGTAATATTTATTCCCTATTAAGGGTAATTGCCAGTAGATAGGACGAGGCAATTTTAGGGGCTTATATGTTGTATATTTACATGCTAACCGCTATACCACCGTGTTGCCTACTGATGCACTTGCCCTGAGATTGCTCACAAAATGGTGCACGCATTGTTTTGTGATCCCTCTGATTGCAATACTACTAGTGGAATGACCCCCATAGGGATCCACTGACAGCGCTCTGCGGACCACCGGCGATCGACAAGCGCTGCAAAAGTGCTCCTAGTGGGTCCCAGCCCTATTGCTAAACAAACCTGTGCAAGGGAACTCCAATAAAAACCACTAATCGCTGATCGTGTTTATTGTGAATATTTCCATACAGGAAACTGGTTAAGGCTTGTACAATGTGTGCGCCACCTGTATCATGTCTGTCTGCCACTTACACAGGGACATGGGAAACAAAGGAAATGACATTTATGAAGGGTCTATCGCCCTCTCTGCAGCTACAAAAGCCCTAATCCTCCGTTTCATGTACTCATACAAGACTGCAGAGTTTACAGGTAACAAATACTCCATTCTGCAGGCTGCGGGTACACAGCGGATTAATTCCGCACACAATAGTCTAATGTCCGGCCTAATTACTGCTGTTCTGATGGAGAGGAAGAGCTGGGGGAATGCAGGGAAGAGTCTGAAACTTGGACACCATCCAGAACATGGAGACAAGCACAGCAATGGCTCCTATTATGGAGGGTTACAGGAGATGGGCCATATCTTATTTCATGTCATATGAGGAGGAAGATGTACAATAAAATACAAAAGTTGTATAAATAAACAGGAACTCCAGAACAGATACCTCCCAGAAGCCTCCATGTTCTCAGTGACCAATCATATCTTAGCTCTGGTGTTAAAGGGAACCAAGCACCACTTTTGTTTCCTGGTGTCTAATAGCTATAAGAGCTGCCATGTCAGCCCCCTCCCCTTCTAGCTTCCCATTATTTATCCAGGGGAAGGTGTGAAGATAGCATAGTGGCTTCTGTACACTCTTTGAAGCACAGTGGTTAATCTGCCCACCCCCATCAGGAGCTTTTTGTTTGCGCTCTGCTAATGTATAGTGGTTTGCAAAAGTATTCGGCCCCCTTGAATTTTTCCACATTTTGTCACATTACTGCCACAAAAATGAATCAATTTTATTCGAATTCCACGTGAAAGACCAATACAAAGTGGTGTACACGTGAGAAGTGCAACAAAAATCATACGATTCCAAACATTTTTTACAAATAAATAACTGTAAAGTGGGGTGTGCATAATTATTCAGCCCCCTTTGGTCTGAGTGCAGTCAGCTGCCCATAGACATTGCCTGATGAGTGCTAATGACTAAATAGAGTGCCTCAGAGTTTGTCTAAGAGAATATTGGGAGCAACAACACCATGAAGTCCAAAGAACACACCAGACAGGTCAGGGATAAAGTTATAAGAGAAATTTAAAGCAGGCTTAGGCTACAAAAAGATTTCCAAAAGCCTTGAACATCCCACGGAGCACTGTTCAAGTGATCATTCAGAAATGGAAGGAGTATGGCACAACTGTAAACCTACCAAGACAAGGCCATCCACCTAAACTCACAGGCCAAACAAGGAGAGCGCTGATCAGAAATGCAGTCAAGAGGCCCATGGTGACTCTGGACGAGCTGCAGAGATCTACAGCTCAAGTGGGGGAATCTGTCCATAGGACAACTATTAGTCATGCACTGCACAAAGTTGGCCTTTATGGAAGAGTGGCAAGAAGAAAGCCATTGTTAACAGAAAAGCATAAGAAGTCCCGTTTGCAGTTTGCCACAAGCCATGTGGGGGACACAGCAAACATGCGGAAGAAAGTGCTCTGGTCAGATGCAGGGCCGGTTTAAGCAACAATGGGGCCCCAGGGCAAAATAAACCTGGGGGGCCCCCCCAACATATACCCCGGAACAAAAATCGGCATTAGGGGACCTTTTTTGCAGCTGGTATAACAGGGTGTGAAGTCCCAATCGGTCGGAGCTCCACATTCTGGCTATCCCAGCCTGCATGGGGGACAAGGGGTTAAAAAGTTTCAGGAGGGGGGACCCCACATAATTTAAAAAAAAAAAAATTCCCACACTCTAAACATAAAAAAAAATTGGGAAAATAGGAAAAAATGCCAGGGATCTTCATACAGCCATATTGCGGCTGTATAGCGATCCCTGGCCAAAGCGCTGCGGCTGCGTATAGACCCACTGGAAATCCCGTCAGGAAATTTATTGCGCTTTTGTTTGATGCATGTAAAATTACACTACCGTTGGGTTTGCTACTAAAAGTGACATTTACCGCATTTAAAAGTATACTTTTTTCCTTCAAAACTTTAAAATTGATTTTCTCAAAAACTATAAGATATTTTTGAAAAATTGTTTTTTCCTCTTATTCCCAATGATCTCCTTAACATATCCTGCAAATTTAGGGTTTCTAGCATTTAAGGTGGATTTGCTATTAACCATTCAAGTCGGCAGGTTTTTAAATGTGTATTTTTTTTTCCTTTGAAACTTTAAAATCGATTTTCTCAAAAACTATAAGGCCGATTTGAAAAATTTTTTTTTCCTCTTGTAGCCACTGGGGGCCCCTACAAGCTCTGGGGCCCTGGGGCAGCTGCCTCCTTTGCCTTAATGGTAGCGCCGGCCCTGGTCAGATGAGACCAAAATCGAACTTTTTGGCCAAAATGCAAAACGCTATGTGTGGCGGAAAACTAACACTGCACATCACTCTGAACACACCATCCCCACTGTTATATATGGTGGTGGCAGCATCATGCTCGGGGTGTGCATCTCTTCAGCAGGGACAGGGAAGCTGGTCAGAGTTGATGGGAAGATGGATGGAGCCCAATACAGGGCAATCTTGGAAGAAAACCTTTTTGGAGTCTGCAAAAGACTTGAGACTGGGGCGGAGGTAAACCTTCCAGCAGGACAACAACCCTAAACATAAAGCCAGGGCAACAATGGAATGGTTTAAAACAAAACATATCCATGTGTTAGAATGGCCCCGTCAAAGTCCAGATCTAAATCCAATCGAGAATCTGTGGCAAGATCTGAAAACTGCTGTTCACAAACGCTGTCCATCTAATCTGACTGAGCTGGAGCTCTTTTACAAAGAAGAATGGGCAAGGATTCCAGTCTCTAGATGTGCAAAGCTGGTAGAGACATAGGGCCTCACAAAGCGGTGATAACTCAGTTATCACGCCTAAAAGACTTTAGGCGTGATAACCTTTGCACCGCTGAGTTAGCACCGCTTTGTGCTCTTTATCGCGCGCAAAGTCCCACGCGCAAAGTTTTGCGCGTGCAATCGCGCAATTCGCGCGCAGCGGGAATTTTGCGCGAGTTTCTTCTTATCACGCCTAAACTGAGTTTAGGCGTGATAAAGGGCTTTTCACTGGCGTGCAAAGTGTTTGCACCGCTTTGTGAATCAGGCCCAAACCCTAAAAGACTGGCAGCTGTAATTGCAGCAAAAGGTGGTTCTACAAAGTATTGACTCAGGGGGCTGAATAATTACGCACACCCCACTTTTCAGTTATTTATTTGTAAAAAATGTTTGGAATCATGTATGATTTTCCTTCCACTTCTCATGTGTACACCACTTTGTATTGGTCTTTCAGGTGGAATGCCAATATAATTGATTCATGTTTGTGGCAGTGATGTGACAAAATGTGGAAAACTTTGAGGGGGCCGAATACTTTTGTAAACCACTGTATGCAATAAAATAATTACATCAGTGCTTAGATGCCTGAAACATCTAAAGTGAAGCAGACCTAGGAAGTAGGAGGAAGTAGGCTAATAAAACCCTCTGCTAAACTTTTAAATGTAAAAAGAGAGGCAGAGATTGACTCCAGTAGAGGCAGAGCTACAGCACCAAGCTCTGCCTCCCCTGGCAGCAAAATCCATGATCCGGAAAGTCATGGAATTTTGCCCCGGGATTTGGGGGGTATAAAGCCCTCATTCTGCCGCTGTAATGCAGTGTTTCAGCACTGCACATATTGCTTATTGCAAATAGCAGGAAAAAACAAGTATTTAAATTGGCTTCAGAGTCTCTTTAAATGTGCTGTTGAGATACCCTGGGTGCTAAAAATGGTGCTTGGTTCACTTTAAAGGTTGATCTGTGAATTTCATCACTGCTGCAGAATTTTTGGTGCCCAAAATCTTCGTAGGCGAGCATCATCAAATTTTTTTTTTACATATTTACACACAACCATAATAATAATTTAGCCTTCCCAAATCCTATTTTTTCCCTTTTCAACGGATAGGAGCTACAGGACGAGCTTTGGAGATGCCCTGTCACAATCTCACCCAGGTCTGGTGGTGAAACGGGAGCCTCTGAAGGTCAGCATGGACGGGTGTGCGGCTCTCCACGTGGGTTCAGTGTTCCAGTGAGGCCCGCATGCTCGAGGGACAGACTTCCGCTGTTGTTGCTGGGAGACTAGGTCGTTCGGCATACGCTCTCCTGCGCCGTCTCTACACCAAGAAGTGGTTGATTCACACAGAATCAATCACTAGAGACTGGTCTGATTCCTATTGGCTGGCTGCAGTGGTTATACTTCCTGATTGGCTGTAGCTGGTATTTAAGCATGGATGGTTCACTCAGTCATTGCATGTGATAATGTTAAGTTGCTAGAGCTAGCTGCTGGGTTGTCCTTGCTGTAGCCTCCTGTTACTTGCTGAAACCCTGTCTGAAGCTTTGCATGTACCTCAGAGATGGATTAAGATATAATGGGGCCCAGGGGCAAACCCAGAATTTTCAAGGGGGGGGGGGGGGGGTGGATTCCTGAAAGGACTCCCTCAGCCACGCACAATACAGTATAATAGTATGGCAGGACATCATGCTGCTCCCGATCGGCAATGGCATCGATCAGGAGCAGTTTGGATACAGATAATAATGAGGACAGTCAACATTAGTAATGAAGTGGAAAGTGAGGCATTCACCCGGCAGGAGCCCAGGGCTGTGCTCATACCTGACTCTGTTAAGTTCCCCAGAGCTGCTCCATGCACTGCACACATGCTGCTGCTCCATGCTCTGTACACACTCTGCTGCTCCATGCTCTGTACACACACACTGCTGCTCCATGCTCTGTAAACACGCTGCTGCTCCACGCTCTGTACACACTGCTGCTGCTCCATGCTCTGTACACACTCTGCTGCTCCATGCTCTGTACACACACACTGCTGCTCCATGCTCTGTAAACACGCTGCTGCTCCACGCTCTGTACACATGCTGCTGCTCCATGCTCTGTACACACGCTGCTGCTCCATGCTCTGTACACACGCTGCTGCTCTACACTCTGCACACACACTGCTGCTCTATGCTCTGCACACAATCTGCTGCTCCATGCTCTGTACACACACTGCTGCTCCACACTCTGTACACACTGCTGTTCTATGCTCTGTACTCAAGCTGCTGCTCCATGCTCTGTACTCAAGCTGCTGCTCCATGCTCTGCACACACGCTGCTGCTCCATGCTCTGTACACACGCTGCTGCTCCACGCTCTGCACACAATCTGCTGCTCCACGCTCTGTACACACTGCTGCTGCTCCATGCTCTGTACACACGCTGCTGCTCCATGCTCTGTACACACCGCTGCTGCTCCATGCTCTGTACACACGCTGCTGCTCCATGCTCTGTACACACGCTGCTGCTCCATGCTCTGTACACACGCTGCTGCTCCATGCTCTGTATCTGTACACACGCTGCTGCTCCATGCTCTGTACACACGCTGCTGCTCCATGCTCTGTACACACGCTGCTGCTCCATGCTCTGTACACACTGCTGCTGCTCCATGCTCTGTACATGTTGCTGCTCCATGCTCTGTACACACTGCTGCTCCACGCTCTGTACACACTGCTGCTGCTCCATGCTCTGTACACACGCTGCTGCTCCATGCTCTGTACACACGCTGCTGCTCCATGCTCTGTACACACTGCTGCTGCTCCATGCTCTGTACATGTTGCTGCTCCATGCTCTGTACACACTGCTGCTCCACGCTCTGTACACACTGCTGCTGCTCCATGCTCTGTACACACGCTGCTGCTCCATGCTCTGTACACATGCTGCTGCTCCATGCTCTGTACACATGCTGCAGCTCCATGCTCTGTACACACGCTGCTGCTCCACGCTCTGTACACACTGCTGCTGCTCCATGCTCTGTACACACGTTGCTGCTCCATGCTCTGTACACACGCTGCTTCTCCATCCAAATACAACTGTAGCAGGGAAAGAAATGGGGTAGTGCTGTGAGCAGATATTCTGGTGTCTCAACTGCACCGGCCCTGCTGGGGGGATTCTGGGCAGCTGTAATCTCTCCCCCCCCGCATTTGCCTATAGAGCCCTGGGCAAGGTAGTAGATTTGGGGCCCTCGTTTGGTAAGCTGAAGTGGAAAGAGGTCAAAGAAGGCGGCAGGTGGGCCCCTTGACTCCCACTAGGCCACAAGCACCTGCATAGTTTGCCTGGTTTATAATCCTGCTCTGATGCACCTTGACTATTCTATTGCCTGCTGCCTGGACCAACCCTTGCCTGCCTGCCTGACCACTCTCTTGTTTTCTCCTGCTCTGTTGATATCTGTGCTTGACCCCTGGCTTGCTGACTTTGAGACTGACTCCAATCGGTACTGACCATTATCTGATATCTATGTATGACTCAGAACTGTTTAACTACGCTTGTAGCCTGAATCATTGTTTAGTGGGAACTGGTTGTACCATTGCCTTACAGCTTTTAATCCCTACACTTTGTGCATTAAGGCCTGGGTATAACCATACTCAGGCAGACCGTACTTGTCTCCCGTTTAAGTAGGGATGCGTCACACAGGGTGTAGATTGCGGAGGTAGATTGGGGCATAGGGACTGATATAAGGCGGTGGATCAACTGGTCCTTACATGCCCTCTAGAGAGGACCTAAATGGGCAGGACAAAACATTGTTACAGTGTCCCGTGTAGTGAGGGAAATATTAAGGATGCCATATTTGTTTTCTTTTGAACAATACCGATAAATATTTTTTTCCTCTGGCCACTTCCTCTGCATAACCTTCCTTTTGTTCTGGAGAGCAGGGATGACATTACTCCCTTCACTGAGGTTCCAATATGTTTAGGGCAGGAACCTCCTCCTAGTTTTATACAGGGGACAAAACTTTAAAGTGAACCAGAGACGAAGCACCCTCATGTATTTAACCATATTTATCAGTGGGAACTTTATAGAAAACACCTACCCTGCTCTCTGTTTCATCCTTTACTGCTCAGCCTTGCTTGTTATCAGTCCTGATAAAATCCCCGATTGAGCATTCAGTCTGGCTTTGCTCAGGAATCATTATAGCTGAGCCACAAGGGGGCAGGCTTGGGCTTGAAAAGACATCAGCGAATACAGACTCAGCTATAATGATTCCTGAGCAAAGCCAGACTGAATGCTCAGTCGGGGATTTTATCAGGGCTGATAACAAGCAGGCTGAGTAGTAGAGGATGAAAAAGAGAGCAGGGCCTACCCTGTTTTCTCTAATGTTCCCACTGATATATATGGTAAAATACATGAGGGTGCTTTGTCTCTGGTTCACTTTAAGGGCCCGTTTTCACTACATCCGAATTCCTATCGTGATTTTCCGCAGTGGCTCTGCAAACAATACATATCCATGGAGTAGTTTCCATTGACTGGTTGAGCCATTGTGGAGCAATGCAATGCTCTGCGGGGGAAAATATAGATTGCATGCTGCAGATTTCTGCAGCATGGATCCAATTCCACTCAGCAGCGAGTGACAGCAACATCCGAAAGACAACCGAAAGACACCTGCAGCTGTCGGCGATACGAAAAACCAGATGCAGAAAGCATTCGGCTAGTGGGAATGGATTGGGCCCTAAAAAATATTGTTCTCTCAGCTAAAATTAGGGGGCTCACACTGTGGGAGGGGTTTCACCACAATATCAGCCATACAGGAACCACCACACCCAAAGATTTGTCTTGGGAAAGGGGTTATCAGCTACTGATTGGGATCAAGTTCAATCATTGGTTACGGTTTCTCTTTAAAGGACATGGAACGAGAGGGTCCCTGAGTCCCTGGTATCCAGCACCAGCAGGAATCGCCTGATGCCAGGTACATGTTCCTGCCGCTTCCTGCTTGAGCAACCGGCCTAAAAAGCACAACTTCCCCCCCCCCCCAATTGCTCGCCCAGCCCCCAGCGACGTCTTGCAGCCTTCCTCTTCCTCTTAGTGAGCTCCTAGAAGCTTTCCGGCTTCCCCGTGCACAGAAGCCAGCGTGTCACTCTTCTGATCCACACTGGGTCACGTGACACACCGAGCCACTAGGAGCCTACTAAGTGTTGCACAACAGCTGCAAGATGTCACTGGGGGCCCAGTAAGTATTTACAGGGCTTCAAAAACCTCCAAAACACAGTCCCCGTTATCCCTCAGGCATGCTGGTTAGTTGAGACCTCTGGTTGCCTGAGTTCCAGATAACGGGGACTTTGCTGTACATACATTGTATACAGTTTAAATTTGTTAGGAGTTGGACACACTACATTTTTTTCCCAGCTGCGATAACCTAAAAGCTAATTGAAGTGTAAAATACCACAATTCCATGTAAAAATACCATTATCAACTGAAAAGTACTTTACACACCCAAATAGACTCAACCACATAAGCCACCCATTCGGTAATGTTAGACATTTATGTTATGTGGGTCTCTACTGCTAAATATGGTCCTAGGTAGACAGAAGTATTGCTACAAGCAATAAGCTTAATTAGATCATTAATTGCACCTGCCAGGTCATTGTTAGTCCAATTGTCTCACCATTGTTACGCTAATTAAAGTTGCTCCTTTAAGCATTTCACTACCACCATTCCATATAATTAGCAGATTTGTACACAAATTCCATAAACAGGGTGTTTGTCCTGGTTGTGTGGTACCCCCTCCAGCAAGTGACATCTTGGGAACCTGCCTAGTTTGCCTAGACCTAAATACAGGCCTTGGTTTTTGGATCAGATATAATTTGCATGGACTAAACGTTTGCTAATTTTTCTATCCTTTTTTTTTTATCAATGCCTATGTCTAAACTTCATTATCTGCGCCTAACTCTCCTCTTCCAATACTTTCAATAACTACCCCTACCCACTCCCCTATTCCTTCTTCATTGCACCTAATTCTACCCTTCTGTTAATTGTCGATATGAATAACCTTCCCATATGCTACTCCTGAACTAGAGACAGTCCGTAAAATTCAAATAATTGTTGCCTGTATACATTCAAAGAGGACCTAAACCCATAACTTCCTCTTTGCTCTAAAAGATAAGCAACAGCATAGTAACATTTAAAGAAAAACATGTAATTGTTACAAATTACAGAACTCCTACAGTAAATCTGCAGTGTCCACTTCCTGGTTTTATGGGAGCACAGAAAGAGTTAACCTCCTGTGAAATACATATTACACATATACATATTAGCACATAACTCGGCACACTCGTACCACAGAGCTCCCAGCTCAAATTACACTTGTGATTACTTTCTGAGAAGGGAGAATTAAACCAGTGGTTCTCTATAAACACACGCCTAGGTGCTGACATCACACTGTGGGAGGGGTTTCACCACGATATAAGCGATACAGATACCTCTGATGATCTATTTGAGAAAAGGTAATGATTTTATCATGGGAAAGGGGGCATCAGCTACTGATTGGGATGAAGTTCAACCCTTGGTTACAGTTCCTCTTTCAAGTGGTCAGCAATCAGGGAGCGACTGACTGCCACGTTTTATAATCACACACCAAGGCGATAGAAAGCGAGGCCTGAAAATAGAGTTAAGGAGAAATTTGCATTTCCAAATTTTCACCCAAATTACCGCAGCCCCCAAATTCTCCAGCTAGGAGCCGTCATACCGTGCAAGAAATTCCTCTTTGGGCAGAGCGTAGCCCTTAGACCCTCGGCGTTGCTGTTGAATATTGTCAACACCCCGCAAACATTGCCATTTTCAGAAGCCGCCACCTTATTCTCCGCTAATCACTTATCTCGTGGATTAACCCGTTAAACGCCCACTGGAAAAAAAGATGAGCCTAGCCGGAGGCATAGCCGGCAGCCTGCCTCCCCGCCGCCAGAGCCCGTGCGGAAAAATTCTCGCCGCTTTAAACGGCGGAGCGGGTCGGTTAAACCTGCAGACTGGAGAGAAGAGGGAGGCAGATAAACTAATCATAATTACTGAGGTATCTTTGTGTGTCAGGCTGTTTATAGCAGCAATTTGAATTGAACTTTAAATGAAAAAAGCCTATCTCTATAAGTGGTAATAATTTTAGTCATCTGGCGCGGCCGCGGCTTGCGGAATTCATTAGCACAGATTAACATATAAAGTGGCTGAGATATCTAGTGGCAAACGCTGAGGTTTCCGGGCCCTAATTCAGCGCGGAATGAGCAGCGCGGCCAATATTAGGAACTATGACATTTTTAATTTACACAAAGCCGCCAAAATGGGAGGAAGGCATTAAAAAAAACCCCCAAACAGATAATGGCGCCTTCGCCGCACCTTCCTCCCGCGTCCGACCGTCTCTCCTCTCTCTCTCGCTCTCTCTCTCTCGCGCTCTCTACTCCTCTTTCTTTTTTTTCTCTTCAGCTTAGCAAAGAAAGCTAATTATCCACAGCACAAGGAGACAGCTAAAAATAATAAGATTATAGAGAATAATTTGCCAATATAATTACAACCAAATTGGGTACACACAATCGTCAGATACATGTATTGCTTGACCTGGGTGAGCAAGTGAAATAAATCCAGCCTCTATAGCCGGCCTAAATGTCTTTTTATCATCTGTAAGTGGTGTTTGCGCAGCCAGCTCAATTTGCATGTGTAATGCGCCTATACAAATTGACAACAAGTAAATTATGCTGGGGAAATAGGCCGCGGCGCGGGGCCCGGCCGCCTCGCGCCGCTCTCTCTCATGTTGAAAAGTCAGTGAAACGTGACGCTCATAGACTGGTGCGGCGCTGACAATCCTCCGACTTATTGTCTCCTAAAATGTCATTATGGCTATTATTTGTCAAGCTAATTCATTTATTAATATATAATTTAACTCTGACTTGTCAAGATGCTATAAAACCTCCCGACAGCGAGCTTGGTCCCCTCACACCCTGCATCTCTCTGAACCTCTCCATGTCTCTCTCCCTCCATCACATTCTCTTCCCCCTCCTCCTTTATCCCTTCTATTATCTCCCTCCTTCACAATATTCTCTCCCTCTCTCTCACTAGCACTCTCCTCCTCCTCTATCCCTTCTTCTCTCTCCCTCTCTCTTACTAGCACTCTCCTCCTCCTCCTCTATCCCTTCTTCTCTCTCCCTCTCTCTTACTAGTACTCTTCTCCTCCTCTATCCCTTCTTCTCTCTCCCTCTCTCTTACTAGCACTCTCCTCCTCCTATATCCCTTCTTCTCTCTCTCTCCTTCACATTCTCTCCCTCTCTCTTTCTAGCACTCTCCTCCTCCTTTATCCCTTCTTCTCTCTTCCTCCACATTCTCTCTCTCTCTCTCTCTTTCTAGCACTCTCCTCCTCCTATATCCCTTCTTCTCTCTCCCTCCTTCACATTCTCTCCCTCTCTCTCACTAGCACTGTCTTTCCCCTCCTCCTCTATCCCTTTTGTTGTCTACCCCTTATTCTCTTTCCTTTTCATGTTCTCTTCCCCTCTCTCACTAACACTCTCCTCCTACTCCTCTATCCCTTCTCTCTCTCTCCTTCACGTTCTCTCTCTAGCACTCTCTCCCTCCTCCTCCATCCCTTCTCTCTCCCTCCTTCACGTTCTCTCACTAGCAATCTCTCCCTCCTCCTCCTCTATCCCTTCTCTCTCCCTCCTTCATGTTCTCTCACTAGCACTCTCTCCCTCCTCCTCCTCTATCCCTTCTTCTCTCTTCTTCACGTTCTCTCACTAGCACTCTCTCCCTCCTCCTCCTCTATCCCTTCTCTCTCCCTCCTTCACGTTCTCTCACTAGCACTCTCTCCCTCCTCCTCCTCTATCCCTTCTCTCTCCCTCCTTCACGTTCTATCACTAGCACTCTCTCCCTCCTCCTCCTCTATCCCTTCTCTCTCCCTCCTTCACGTTCTCTCACTAGCACTCTTTCCCTCCTCCTCCTCTATCCCTTCTTTTCTCTCCTTCACATTCTCTCACTAGCACTCTCTCCCTCCTCCTCCTCTATCCCTTCTTCTCTCTCCTTCACGTTCTCTCACTAGCACTCTCTCCCTCCTCCTCCTCTATCCCTTCTTCTCTCTTCTTCACGTTCTCTCACTAGCACTCTCTCCCTCCTCCTCCTCCTCTATCCCTTCTCTCTCCCTCCTTCACGTTCTCTCACTAGCACTCTCTCCCTCCTCCTCCTCTATCCCTTCTCTCTCCCTCCTTCACGTTCTATCACTAGCACTCTCTCCCTCCTCCTCCTCTATCCCTTCTCTCTCCCTCCTTCACGTTCTCTCACTAGCACTCTTTCCCTCCTCCTCCTCTATCCCTTCTTCTCTCTCCTTCACGTTCTCTCACTAGCACTCTCTCCCTCCTCCTCCTCTATCCCTTCTTCTCTCTCCTTCACGTTCTCTCACTAGCGCACTCTCTCTCCCTCCTCCTCTATCCCTTCTTCTCTCTCCTTCACGTTCTCTCACTAGCACTCTCTCCCTCCTCCCCCTTCTCTATCCCTTCTCTCTTCCTCCTTCACGTTCTCTCACTAGCACTCTCTCCCTCCTCCTCCTCTATCCCTTCTCTCTCCCTCCTTCACGTTCTCTCACTAGCACTCTCTCCCTCCTCCTCCTCTATCCCTTCTCTCTTCCTCCTTCACGTTCTATCACTAGCACTCTCTCCCTCCTCCTCCTCTATCCCTTCTTCTCTCTTCTTCACGTTCTCTCACTAGCACTCTCTCCCTCCTCCTCCTCTATCCCTTCTCTCTCCCTCCTTCACGTTCTCTCACTAGCACTCTCTCCCTCCTCCTCCTCTATCCCTTCTCTCTCCCTCCTTCACGTTCTATCACTAGCACTCTCTCCCTCCTCCTCCTCTATCCCTTCTCTCTCCCTCCTTCATGTTCTCTCACTAGCGCACTCTCTCTCTCTCCTCCTCCTCCTCTATCCCTTCTCTCTTCCTCCTTCACGTTCTCTCACTAGCACTCTCTCCCTCCTCCTCTATCCCTTCTTCTCTCTTCTTCACGTTCTCTCACTAGCACTCTCTCCCTCTTCCTCCTCCTCTATACTTTCTCTCTCCCTCCTTCACGTTCTCTCACTAGCGCACTCTCTCTCCCTCCTCCTCTATCCCTTCTTCTCTCTCCTTCACGTTCTCTCACTAGCACTCTCTCCCTCCTCCCCCTTCTCTATCCCTTCTCTCTTCCTCCTTCACGTTCTCTCACTAGCACTCTCTCCCTCCTCCTCCTCTATCCCTTCTCTCTCCCTCCTTCACGTTCTCTCACTAGCACTCTCTCCCTCCTCCTCCTCTATCCCTTCTCTCTTCCTCCTTCACGTTCTATCACTAGCACTCTCTCCCTCCTCCTCCTCTATCCCTTCTCTCTCCCTCCTTCACGTTCTCTCACTAGCACTCTCTCTCTCCTCCTCCTCCTCTATCCCTTCTCTCTTCCTCCTTCACGTTCTCTCACTAGCACTCTCTCCCTCCTCCTCCTCTATCCCTTCTCTCTCCCTCCTTCACGTTCTCTCACTAGCACTCTCTCTCTCCTCCTCCTCCTCTATCCCTTCTTCTCTCTCCTTCACGTTCTTTTACTTGCACTCTCTCCCTCCTCCCCCTTCTCTCTCCCTCCTTCACGTTCTCTCACTAGCACTCTCTCTCTCCTCCTCTATCCCCTCTTCTCTCTCCTTCACGTTCTCTCACTAGCACTCTCTCCCTCCTCCCCCTTCTCTATCCCTTCTCTCTCCCTCCTTCACGTTCTCTCACTAGCACTCTCTCTCTCCTCCTCCTCCTCTATCCCTTCTTCTCTCTCCTTCACGTTCTCTCACTAGCACTCTCTCCCTCCTCCTCCTCCTCTATCCCTTCTCTCTCCCTCCTTCACGTTCTCTCACTAGCACTCTCTCCCTCCTCCCTCCTTCTCTATCCCTTCTCTCTTCCTCCTTCACGTTCTCTCACTAGCACTCTCTCCCTCCTCCTCCTCTATCCCTTCTCTCTCCCTCCTTCACGTTCTCTCACTAGCACTCTCTCCCTCCTCCTCCTCTATCCCTTCTCTCTTCCTCCTTCATGTTCTATCACTAGCACTCTCTCCCTCCTCCTCCTCTATCCCTTCTCTCTCCCTCCTTCACGTTCTCTCACTAGCACTCTCTCTCTCCTCCTCTATCCCTTCTCTCTTCCTCCTTCACGTTCTCTCACTAGCACTCTCTCCCTCCTCCTCCTCTATCCCTTCTCTCTCCCTCCTTCACGTTCTCTCACTAGCACTCTCTCTCTCCTCCTCCTCCTCTATCCCTTCTTCTCTCTCCTTCACGTTCTCTCACTAGCACCCTCTCCCTCCTCCTCCTCTATCCTTTCTCTCTCCCTCCTTCACGTTCTCTCACTAGCACTCTCTCCCTCCTCCTCCTCTATCCCTTCTTCTCTCTTCTTCACGTTCTCTCACTAGCACTCTCTCCCTCCTCCTCCTCCTCTATCCCTTCTCTCTCCCTCCTTCTCCTCTCTCCCTCCTTCACGTTCTCTCACTAGCACTCTCTCTCTCCTCCTCCTCCTCTATCCCTTCTCTCTCCCTCCTTCTCCTCTCTCCCTCCTTCACGTTCTCTCACTAGCACTCTCTCCCTCCTCCTCCTCCTCTATCCCTTCTTCTCTCTCCTTCACGTTCTCTCACTAGCACTCTCTCCCTCCTCCTCCTCCTCTATCCCTTCTTCTCTCTCCTTCACGTTCTCTCACTAGCACGCTCTCCCTCCTCCTCCTCCTCTATCCCTTCTTCTCTCTCCTTCACGTTCTCTCACTAGCACTCTCTCCCTCCTCCTCCTCTATCCCTTCTCTCTCCCTCCTTCACGTTCTTTCACTAGCACTCTCTCTCTCCTCCTCTTCCTCTATCCCTTCTCTCTTCCTCCTTCACGTTCTCTCACTAGCAATCTCTCCCTCCTCCCCCTTCTCTATCCCTTCTCTCTTCCTCCTTCACGTTCTATCACTAGCACTCTCTCCCTCCTCCTCCTCCTCTATCCCTTCTTCTCTCTTCTTCACATTCTCTCACTAGCACTCTCTCCCTCCTCCTCCTCTATCCCTTCTCTCTCCCTCCTTCACGTTCTCTCACTAGCACTCTCTCCCTCCTCCTCCTCTATCCCTTCTTCACGTTCTCTCACTAGCACTCTCTCCCTCCTCCTCCTCTATCCCGTCTCTCTCCCTCCTTCACGTTCTCTATCCCTTCTTCTCTCTCTCTTTCATGTTCACCTCCCCTCAATCACTAGCACTCTCCTCCACTTCTACCCCTTCTTCTTTCTCCCTCCTTCACATTCTTTTCCTCTCTCTTTCTCTCACTAGTGCTCTCCTACTCCTTTACCCCTTCTCTCTCACTCACTTTAATTTCACCTGCCCCTACCATCCTTTCTCCTCCTTTCCCTATCTACCTCTCTTTTCCCATTTCCTTTTCCTCTTCTTTCCCTCTCTATTTCCTTTAATACCCCCACTCCCCCCCCCCCTCTTTTTTATATTGTCTCCATTTCTCAATCCATCATTTTTCTATTTCCAACCTTTCTTCCCCACACTCACTCTCCCTTTTTCTCCCACCCTCTCCTTCTTTATCTCTTTTCTTCCCTTTTACCTCCTCACCTCTTCTCCCTCTCTAGATAAATCTGCTTTCTGACTTTTTCATGCTCCCTCCCCTTCTTTTCTCTATTCTCCCAACGTACTACAACATACTTTCTTGTCTTCTACTTCCTCTTTCCCCCATTTTCTGACTCTTTCTTCCTCTCCCTCTTCTTTCTCGCTCTTTACCAGTCTTTTTATTCTTCCTATGTCGCCACCATATGATGCCCATTAGTCTTCTGCTTCTTCCTCTCCCATTCACACCTCACAAACCACCAGCGTATAGCGTGTGAGACGTCATACGTGCCACGCACAAACTGAGGAGTGGGAAGCAGAAGAGGATAGGCACTGCACAGTGGGTGACATAGGACAGGCAATGTATAAATGCACACACAGGTAGAACATTTATACACTGGGGGGCAGCAGCGAGGCAGCAGACTCATACAATTCCTGAGATTTCATGCTGAAATAGATCGGAAATTGGCCTGCAGTGGAAGCCGACCATCATCACAAGGAGTATGGGCACCTTAACACCACCCCTGTCTACGCTGCACAGAATCAGTGGCTGTACTGGTAGTGTACTGGTTAAAGACACTTTGAAGTAGGACACCAAGGTTTGAATCCTGATTGGAATCACAACCTTCTTGGTACCTGTGTTACTGCGAAAATAAGACAGAGTCTTATGTAAGTGTTTGCCAAGAAGATGCATTAGGGCTTTTTGAGTATTATTAGGGCTATTCTTGGGTAATGTCTTATTTTTTCCATAAACAACAATCTACATTTATTGTTGAACAAAAAAAAACAATATTTATTCAAATATAGTCATTTAATCACATTTTGTAACATCATCATAACTCTCCAAACCTTGAAATCCATCATGAATTTCTCACAATTGATTCTATTTCCCTAAAAAGAGTCTGGCGCATGGCATGCCAACACTTATTGCTTTGGTGAGGAAGGGAGGAAAACCAAGAGCCCTATATGATGCAGTATGTAGTGTTGATGAGTGGTGTTACAAGAAGCTTGAATAGAGTAACACTCACAAAGGTAGGCTACCCCAAAGGTGACAACTGTATAGGCAGGTAAGGAGTCAAGAATTCACTTACAGTACTGCAGGAAAAAGGGGGTGACACCCCTCCAACAGTAGATATCAATAGGTATAAATAATCATAGGCAGAGGTGCCAACAGAGAGTAAAGTACATTAAAAAGGAAATAGTTTTGGCTGTACACACACTGGATTATCAGCAGAGGTGGTCGCTATCAGCTGCCCCAGACGAGTTCAAATTACCATGTGTACAGGCCTTAAAGAGGAATTCCAGTGAAAATAATGTAATAAAAAAGCTTCATGCTTCATTTTTACAATAATTATGTATAAATGTTTTAGTCAGTGTTTGCCCATTGTAAAATCTTTCCTCTCCCTGATTTACATTCTGACATTTATCACATGGCAACATTTTTACTGCTGGCAGGTGATGTCAGTGGAAGGAGATGCTGCTTGCTTTTTTGTCAGCTGTAAACAGCTATTTCCCACAATGCAAAAAGGCTCCCACAGTGTGATGTCAGAGCCATCTTCCTGACATCACACTGTGGGAGGGGTTTCACCACAATAATAGCCATACAGAGCCCCCTGATGATCCGTTTTAGAAAAGGAAAAGATTTCTCGTGGGAAAGGAGGTATCAGCTACTGATTGGGATGAAGTTCAATGCTTGGTTACGGTTTCTCCTTAAGGTGCAGACACGCCTTTGATGGATGTCACCCGTCGGATATCAGGACCTGGGCCAGGCTGCACACAATGTCTAGCTGACAACGTGCTGTGTTGCTATGCTGGGGGGTGATGGAGGGACAACGAGCGGTGGGCAGGGATCAGCGGGGGATCGGCATCACTGTGGTTGATTAGATCCGTCGGGGGTGGGGGTCGGGCGTACACACACCTGATTATTGATAGAGGTGGTCGTTATCAGCCGACTCAAGTCAGGCATGTGTACGGGCCTTTAAGCTGATTGGCTGCAGTGGGACACAGGTTGCTGTAATGAAGCTAGAGTATTCTGTTAAGTCCTCTTAATTAATGAGGGTTTAATGGCTACTTTGGTTTACAGGTTGTAATTAGGCATGAATGTTTTAAAAAAATGAATCTCTGTTTCACCAGATTGGGAAAAGAAACAGAGTGTTTGAATATGCGGGCCTCGGCAGAGGAGGTTAACTCACTCTTGTCGCCACCCCTGGCCGCAGCTCTCACATTCCATCTCTCCGATACTTCCCCCTGTGAAGGAAGAAGTGTCGGAGAGATGGCACACAAAGTGGAAAACTGTGGCCAATGTAGGAGACAAAGATGAGTTAACCAAGGCCTGAATATTCTAAAGCACTGTTTCTGTTAGCTTTCATCCCTAGTTGTAATAGTGAAGTCCGAGTCCTCTGGTAAGGAAGGCAATCGGTTGCTATTGGTTACAGGTTGCTGTAATGAAGCCAGTCTCATGCAATGAATAGTTCAAGTTGATTTGTTTCTGCTGGTAACAGTTTGAGCGCTATCTACCCCTTTTCAGAACCAACACCCTCTGGACTGGACAGCCCACTGCTCCCCAATAGGTTAATAATGTTTATCTGAAGGAGGTAATATGAAGGGTGAAACGTGAGACTGTTGGAAATACCAGGCTGCAGGTGTCAATCTGGCCCAACATGAAGAAACTTTAATGCGCCCTTTAGATTCTCGTGACAGAGCTAAATGCATCATTAATATTTCACCATCACATCGAAAGCTGCAGCTTCCAGGCCAGTCTATGGAATGTCACTGCGATGATTCTGCCGTCACCCCAATTCGCGACTTCACCCCAGGAAGTGGCCTCGTCGTTGCGGACTCCCTAAGGACCCTGCGCGTCAATGACCTTGCTGAATCCATTGGTTTTTAGTGTATATCTGCTGTGTCCTTTTCAGCACCATTGACGTTTGCGATTTGTTGCCTGATTATTTCTTCTTTCTTAGTTTCTGGTTCCCTGAACTGATCATCCCTGAAATGATGTCTGTCTTAGAGCAGCAGGCAACTTTAGAATATAAAGGTGAGCATACGCAGTTTGATTGTAGCCCAATCCAGCAAATGATAGTTTCCTCATCAGAAATCAGTAACATTTAAAGAGGAACTTTATCGATAAGGGGAAACAAATAACTCTATACATCGCAAAGTGAGAAGTTAGAAAATAGATGAGAGATCAGGAAATAACTGATATTCGCCAAGTAACTCATTCATGTTGTTTGATCCACAATCAGCCTGCACATAATCATCTTTACTACTGGCAGACATGAAAAAAAAAAAAAAAACAGCACCAACTGCCCTTATCTATAACCACACCCCCTAACAATGCGATTGCCTAAAAGGTTGTAATTTTTATAGATATACATATGTACAGAGGGAGATACCGGTTGCTTGGCAGTTGAAAACAGCCGTTATTTCCCACAATGCAACAAAGCTCACAGACAGGAAACGGTCAGGACCTAGATCCTAACATCACACTGTGGGAGGGGTTTCACCACAATATCAGCCATAAAGACCATACATATTAGAGAAAAGGTAAATATTTATCCTGGGAAAGGAGGCATCGGCTACTGATTGAAATGAAGTTCAATACTTGGTTCCTCTTTAATTTACCACAATGCACCACTGAATGGTTTCAATTCACAAAGCATTATTGCATTTGGTAAAGCAAAAAGCAGCTTGTGAAATGTCAATTCACTTACCGTATATACTCGCATATAAGCCGACCCGCATATAAGCCGACCCCCCAACTTTTACCTGAAAAACCAGGGGAAAATGATTGACCCCCACATAAGCCGGTGGTAGGAAATGCTGGATTGGTGCAGGCGCGTGATCCCCCCAGTGTGTCCCAGTATAGCTAGTATAGTGCCCAGTATAGCTAGTATAGTGCCCAGTATAGCGCCCAGTATAGCCAGTATAGTGCCCAGTATAGCTAGTATAGCGCCCAGTATAGCCAGTAAAGTGCCCAGTATAGCCAGTATAGTGCCCAGTATAGCTAGTATAGTGCCCAGTATAGCCAATATAGTGCCCAGTATAGCCAGTATAGTGCCCAGTATAGACAGTATAGTGCCCAGTATAGCTAGTATAGTGCTCAGTATAGCCAGTAAAGTGCCCAGTATAGCCAGTATGGTGCCCAGTATAGCCAGTATAGTGCCCAGTATAGCGCCCCCGCCAGCTCCCTCCTTCCGCGGCCGCCGCTGCTATTACCTGCTTTAGGCAGCGGCCGCTTCCTAATCCGGGTTTTCCTCTTCATCATGCGTACACCGTAAGAGTATCACAACTATAAAATAATTTTCTAGCAGAAAATGGCTTCTGCGAGCAAGAAAGAGGTAAAAAGGGGAATTTCTTATCAGTGAGGGTCACACTCTAGTCACTTCCTGTCTGAGTCAGGACTGAGTCAGCCACTTACATACCTGATATTTAACTGTTTCAGGCAGAGAAAGAAAAAAAAAGAACACATAGTTATTTGTGTGCTAGACACTGTACATACACGTCTCACATCTCATCATTTCACATGTCACTTCGGGTATCCTTTAATGGTTGTGTAGTGAGTTATTTTGATGGAACAACAAATGAACACCATTATACAAGCTGTGACTACATTACATTGTATCAAAGTGTTATATCTTCAGTGTTGTCCCATTAGATGATATAATAAAATGCTTACAAAAATTTGAGAGACGTTCCAACTTTTGTGAGATCATACCTCCCAACTTTTTGAGATGGGATGCTTTAAGACATGCCCCTGCCACACTTCTAACCACACCCCCAGGGTCACCACACCCCTCGTCATGTATATCACAATCTATCGTCATTAGTTTTCCTTCATTTTAATATTTGAAAATAAGAAATATATTAATTTAAATGATGGGAATAAAGTCAAACACACATTTAATAAATACATACGGTATATTTACACAAATCTGTACATCAACTTTGAAAGAGGGACAGATGAGGTAGAAACAGGGACAGAGGGACTATCACTCCAAAAAAAGGACAGTTGGGAGCAAGAGGCAGGGCCGGATTTAGGCCATGGCCTAGGGCACCACAGAAGCAAGGGCACCAAAGCAGCAGGCTAAACAGGTGCAGCATTTGCAAGCTTGGAAATGCTGCAATGCAGGGAGATCAGGTGAGCGCTCGACCGCGGTACTCTGCTGCCAGCCACCTGTGCAGCAGCCACCTTGCTCTCTGTGCACGTTTGCATTGTGGACGGTTGCTATGGACTTGGGCAGCATTGGAAACGGAAAGGAAGAGGAAGCTTCTGCACTGGAGAAGAGTGGAAAAATGAGTGACACAGATGGCTGCTGCGGTGTGAAGGTGAGCTGGCTAGCTATACTGAAGAGGGGTGGGAAAAGGAGGGATTAAGGGAGTCATCTGGCTACCTATACTGAAGGGAAAGGGGGAGCGGTCATCTGGTTACCTATACTGTGGTGTCATCTACCTATACTGGAGGGAAGGGGGAGGGGTCATCTCGCTACCTATACCGAAGGGGGGCAGCTGGTGACAGTGGCCTTGGGCGGTAAAGAGTACACAAAATTAGAATATTGTGCAAAAGTTCATTTGAATTGATATAATTTTGATGATAATGGCTTACAGCTTCTGAAAACCTCAAATCAGGGCCGGGCCGAGGCATAGGCTGGAGAGGCTCCAGCCTCGGGGCGCAGTGTAGGAGGGGGCGCACAATTCATTCAGCTGTCATTCCTAATTGTGTTGGAAGCAGAAAGAAATAAGCTAAGGAGATACATGGAAGTGACTACAAGCCAGATAACTAGAGATTAAGGTGTTGGAGGGGCCCTGGGGTGCCTCTTAGTCTGAGGGCCCGTTTCCACTAGTGCGGTGCGGAATCGCCGCATATCACCGCTGACAAAATCGCATGCGGATGCGATTCCGCATGCGTTTTTTGCCGCGATTTCGCATAGGCAGGGTATATGCGATTTTAACCATGTCACTGCCTGTGTCAATTTACATTACTTTCAATGCGAAATCGCACGCGGAATCGCGGCAAAAAACGCATGCAAAAAACGCATGCGATTTCCCTATTAAATACATTGCCTGCGATTCGCCTGCATTCCACACGCAGGCGAATTCTGCAGGGTCTACCGTGCAGAAAAATCCTGCACATAAAAACGCAAATGAAAACTGACAAGTGGAAACAGTCCCATCCACTTGTATTGCCTATGCGAATCCGCATGCGTTGTCTGCATGTGAATTCGCGCTAGTGGAAACGGGCCCTCATAGCAATCAGTGTGCGACAGCTGGGGTGGGAGGGATGGAGGGGCGCACTTTGGTGTCTCAGCCTTGGGTGCTGGAGGACCTTGTCCCGGCTCTGACTCAAATCAAAATCTCAGACCATTAGAATATTGTGAAAATGTTCAATATTCTAGGCTCAAAGTGTCCGACTCTAACCAGCTAATTCATCCAAAACACCTGCAAAGGGTTCCTATTTCATATTTTAGTTTCACTTTTTAAGTTGAATTATTGAAATATACAAACTTTTGCACGATATTCTAATTTTTCGAGTTTCACCTGTATATGTGTGTGTGTCTGTGTAGTTAATAACATCCCATGTACGGTTTCTTTTCTGTGTGGAGGGTGGGAATCTGGATAGCTATTCACTCACTAAGTCCTCAAGAGTGGTTTTAAACTTCAAAAGGAAACGGTTTCATTAAGCACTGTTTTTGATGTTCTCGAGGATTCCTAAGCACTGGGTTGTTATGCCACTGAGCTATAGCGGGAGCCATTATCCTGAAATGAAGAAGTCTCTCAACCGAGGTGAATCTTACAAGATGAGGCTGCCTTACAAAAACGTCCATTAAGAGTGGAGCAACAACTCATCCAAAAAGCCACAGAACATCCCAAAGGAACATCCAAAGAAGGTAGACCTCTCCTGCTTCAACTGAGGTCACTTTTCATGACTCCACAGTAATGGAGATTAAACAAAGGGTGTAGAAACATGAAAAATGAAGATAGGAGACCAAGAGACAGAGACAGAGGCGCTTGGCCGTTATGTAGTCCCTTTTCGTTTTCTCCATTTTTTGTCTGATGAAGAGAGATTGTGGCCTGCGAAACGTGTTGCAACTTGGAGCACTAAATAAATGTTACGGTATTTTATTTGAAAATAACGGTTTTCAGTCTGTTGATCTACAAGGGAGGTAAGTCCGCCTAAACTTCCCTCTTCTTAAATGGTTTTTAGACGTTTTTATTCTTGTTGGCGCCTCTGTTCAAAAAATTGCATTAAAGTGGACCTCCAGACTAAAAATCTACTCGGCAGAACTGAAAAGGCTTGGTGTTTCTTTAACAGTTTCACAGCATCAGAACACTGTTTTTCTTACGAAAACATCATTTTTAGCTGTATTTTTAGCTAAGCTCCACCCATCAAAAAAAACTGCCTAGGCTTTTTTTCCCTGATGCTGTGCAAAACATGATGAAATTTCCTATGTTGTTATTCACGTTGCCTAGCAACTGGGAGGGGTAATCAGCACACAGAACAGTTGGAACTGTGTCTCATGCTCCGTCATCTTCTTTCAACCAAAAAGATGGCTGCCCTCATGAAATCAAACATTTGCCTGTTCTTTTAAAACAGGGTGGGTAAGAGATGATATTACCTATCTATTTTAATTAATATAACTAATGTAACTTAATGACAGTATGTTTGTTTAGGCTGAAGTTCCTCTTTAACCCTCCTGGCGGTTCATTAATTCTGCCAAATAGGCAGAAATACATATTTTATTTTTTTGCTTCATGTAAAGCTACCAGAGTGGTAGCTACATGAAACAACACTAGAGGGTGCATGTGTCCCTCTAGTGCGATTGTCGCTGGCATCAATAGCAAACGCGTTCCCCTGTTTGGCTTCTCCTGTCGCCATGGCGACGATCGGCCGACGTCCTGATGTCAGACGCCTCCGATCCAGCCCTTAGCGCTGCCTGGAACTCATTGGTCCGGGCAGCGCAGGGCTCTGGTGGGGCCCTCTTCCGCCGCTGCGTGCGGGCGATCGCCACAGAGTGGCTGCAATCAAGCTGTACGCGCGGCTAGCAAAGAGCTAGCTGCGCGTACAGCACTTTAAATGGGGCGAATCGCCCTACCATGGGCTGAGATATCCTCCTGCGCGTCATAGCCCGAGCTCAGCTCGGGCTTACCGCCAGGAAGGTTAAAGAGTGTAGAAAGGTAACAGTTGACCAAACTCATCTTCTGCACATGTAAAAAAAATGCCTGAATTATTCGAGGCAGGGCTTCCTGGCACACATGTGTGCTGCATTGCATCATTTCTTTAAATCCCTGCATAATCATAGACTTACCTGACTTCCGGTCCGTCGCCTGTCGCAGTTCCATGCATAATCGGGCGGTAACGTAGATCTATCCGAGTGTCAGGGATACGGTGAAAATGTCACTTCCATCGCATCGTGCCGTACCGTATTAGTATGAAAGTCCCCATAGACTTTCATTGCCCTGCGGTGGGGTGCGGTAAAAATACTGCACTGCCCCAGTGTGAAAGGGCTCTCTGTGGCTAAAGGCATTAGGGGCAGAGGATCAGCAGGACAGCCAGGCAATGTGAATTGTTTGAAAGGAAATACATGCCAGCCTCCATATTCCTCTCACTTAATTTCCTTGTAAATAATGTGGATTGCCTGGCTATCCTGCTGATCCTCTGCCTCTGATACTCTTAGCCACAGACCCTGAACAAGCATGCAGATCAGATGCAGTGGCATAGCTAAAGATCATGGGGCCCTATAGCAAAACCTTCATGGGGCCCTCAGATGGAGCCACTTTTATTCAATGCCACCTGCCCCTACCTATGTATATGATTTAATTAGGCAATTCACATTCTCATACAATCAACACTGCACATAGTCCATGGGTACTGAGACAAAGTCAGAGGGTGGAGAAACACAAGAAAGTTAATGGTGAATACATTAAGTAACACCTGAGCCCCCTCTGCTCCAGCGCCCCATAGCAGCTGCTATGGCTGTTATCGCTATTGCTACGCCCCTGATCAGATGTTCCTGAATGAAGCCACCATTGCCCATTGAGTTCAGATATACTTTAACCTCCTGAGCGTTCTGGACGAGCTGAGCTCTTCCAGAGACGCCGGAGGGTGCCGCTCAGGCCCTGCTGGGCCGATCTCAATCAAATAAAAAGGAGCACACGCAGCCGGCACTTTGCCAGCCGCGTGTGCTACCTGATCGCCGCCGCAGCACGGCGATGTGCCGCGTGCAGCGACGATGCGCTGCGTGCAGCGACGATGCGCTGCATGCAGCGGTGAAAGAGGGTCCCCCCCTGCCGCCCGAGCCCAGCGCAGCCGAACCAAACAGTTCCGGCCAGCGCTAAGGGCTGGATCGGAGGCGGCTGACGTCAGGACGTCGGCTGACGTCCATGACGTCACTCCGCTCGTCGCCATGGCGACGAGGAAAGCAAAACATCGCGGCCCTTCTTGTTACTTCTGATCGCCGGAGGCGATCAGAAGTGGGGATTAGGAGCGCCCTCTAGTGGGCTTTATTGCAGCCAACTTTTAGTTGGCTGCATGAAATAGTTTTTTTTTAATTAAAAAAAACCCGTCCGGTCGCCAGCCTGGCGATCTTAATAGAACGCCAGGCAGGTTAAAGTGTACCTGACATTAAAAAAAATTCTTACATACCTGGGGCTTCCTCCAGCTCCTTTGGCCTGATTGCTCACCCACCGTCCTCTTCCCGCCTACTGGATTCTCCGTTATAGCTCCCAGTAACTTTGGCCATGCGCAATACGCTGCGGGCGCAAGGTGGGGGCCACGCATGCGCAGTTAGTCCCGACTTCCAATCCAGGAGGCAGAAGAGGACAGCGGGGGAGTGATCAGGCCAAAGGGGACTGGAGGAAGCCACAGGTTCTCTTTAAGTGACAAACAATATGTTTGTCTTGCCTTGTATTAGGTTCATTGAAACCTGTCTAGTCCATCCTAGACAGTACTGTAACCCCCAGGGAAGAAAAAAAGTGTTTAACCAGTTTACCCCCTAGTGGTTTTTAACGGAACAGAGTAAATTTCACCAGTCAGTGCTCCTCCCTTTTATTCCCTAATAACTTTATTACTACTTATCACAACAAAATGATCTATAACCTCATTTTTTTCGCCACCAATTAGGCTTTCTGTGGATAGTACATTTTGCTAAGAATTTTTTTATTCTAAATGCGTTTTAACAGAAAAAATAAGAAAATAATGGAAAAAAAATTATTTCTCCGTTTTTGGCCATTATAGTTTTAAAATTAAATGTTCACCTGTGGTTAATTCCGACACATTTTATTTGCCCAGTTGTCCCGATTTATACTGTTTAAATTATGTCCCTATCACAATATATGGCGACAATATATTATTTTGAAATATAGGTGCTATATTTCTGTTTTGTCTGGTCCGCAATTACAAGCCCCTATGTAGTAAAGTTATAGTAATATTCCCTCATAAAATATAAAACCTGAGCCCCTAAAACAACTATTTAAGTATTTTTTTTGTAAGTTTTTTTTTTTTTGGGGGGGGGGGGGCGGCTTTGGAAGTGTAAGTTATTAATTTCAATAATATTGTGTATAAGTGTATGTGTATGTATGTGCCTGTATGTGTAATTTAACTTTTTGGCCACAAGGTGGCGCTAGTGATCACATTCCCGTTTCATAGGAATTTTGTTACACTGTGATGGTTTCCTGATTTATGAATGGACGCGGCGCGCACACGCACGGAGCAACTTATTAAAACGTCCTGTTGTCGTTAACAGGGTCAAACAGGACGTTTTAATAAGTCAGGTAGCCGTTAATAGGTTAACTTACCTGGGGCTTCTAACAGCCCCCTGCAGACGTCCTGTGCCCTCGCCGGGACACAACGATCCTCTCGTTCCACACTGCGACTCACATCCAGATTTTGCAACTTAAATGTCGCAAACCACTGCGCCTGCAAAGCCCTGGCAGCGCACGTCTTCCCTCCCACTGATGTCGCTGAGAGAGTACTGCACAGGTGTAGTAAGTATCTGCACCTGTGCAAATCATTTTGTCCCGGCGAGGGCACATGACGTCTGCAGGGGGCTGTTAGAAGCCCCAGGTAAGTTAACCACTTCAGCTTTCAGTCATTTTTCATCTTATGCATTTAAGCAATTTTCACTTCCCATTCATTTGTCAATAACTTTATCACTGCTTATCTTTGGTACATTTTGCTAAGAATTATTTTTTCTAAATGCATTTTAACGGCAATATTAAGAAAAAAAAAAAAAAAGAAAAAAATTCATTATTTCTCAGTTTACGCCCATTATAGCTTTAAAATAATACATGCTACCATAGTTAAAAGCCACATATTTTATTTGCCCATTTGTCCCAGTTATTACACCATTTAACCACTTCCATACCATGAAATTGTGTGCTGATCTGTGCTGCGTGGGCTCTCCAGCCCACAGCACAGATCAGCTAGCAGCCAGGGCGATCAGACTTCCCCCCTTTTTTCCCCACTAGGGGGATGTCCTGCTGGGGGGGTCTGATCGCCGCCGGCTGCTTGCGCTTGCGGGGGGGGGGCTCTTCAAAGCCCCCCTCCGCAGCGCTTCCTGGCCTCCTTCCCCTTCCCTCCCTCTCCCTCCCCCTGTGAGCGGCGCAGGACGGATTTCCGTCCTGCGCCTGATGGGATAGGCTTTAGCCTATCAGATGCCGGCGATCCCCGGCCAATCAGAGGCCGGGGATCGCCGATCTCCTCTACGGCGCTGCTGCGCAGCAGCGCCGTATACATGTAAACACCGGGGAAGATCTTCCCCATGTGTTTACATTTACCCTGCGAGCCACCGATCGGCTCGCAGGGTGTTCACGGAGACACCCTCCGTGAACTGACATGGAACGTTTCCATGGTATACACTTCAGGATTCAGGGGCGTATATATACGCACCGAGAATCCGGAAGTGGTTAAATTATGTCCCTATCACAATGTATGACGCCAATATTTTATTTGGAAATAAAGGAGCATTTTTTTCAGTTTTGCATCCATCACTATTTACAAGCTATTTTTTTTTTTTAAATAATAGTAAAATAACCTCCTGATATGCATATTAAAAAAGTTCAGACCCTTAGGTAACTATTTATGTTTTTGTTTTTTTTTAATTGCAAAAATAGTGGAGTGGAAGAGCACTCAGTAAAAGCAGAAATTCCTGCGTGCCCAAGACAAAGGTCTCAGTACCAATGAGGCCCATACAGCATGCTTACAAAAAGGGCTGGCACCACAGAATAAGAATAAGCGCTTTATTAAAATGCCATTAAAATGACATAATAGTCAAAAAAATAGGCTTTGGCGGCGACAGCCCACTGTTTCGATAGCTCTTTCTCAAGCCACTAAGTCTAGGCTGAGTGGCTTGAGAAAGAGCTATCAAAACAGCAGGCCGTTGCCGCCAAAGCCTATTTTTTTTACTATTATGTCATATTAATGGCATTTCAATAAAGAGCTTATTTTTATTCTGTGGTGCAAGCCCTTTTTGTAAGCATGGTTTTTTAAATTGTAATTTATTTATTTTTTTATTATATAAAAAAAAATGATTTGGGTATTTTTTGGAGCGTGGGAGGTAAACAGTTAATTTTAAATGTAATTTATTGTTTTTATTAAAAAAAAAAAAATGTATGTAGATGTAGTTTTACTATTTGGCCACAAGATGGCCTCAGTAATTTTTTTTCTTTTTCGTCCTGAAAGTGAACGCTCTCGCTTACAGGAAGTGCAGGGAGGACGTGAGTTTTTTTTTCTCAGTAGAAAAATCGTGGCTTCTCATAGAAGCCGTCAGTCTTTCTAATGGGGACTTTGATCAATGAATGTCATTGATCTCCGGGTTAACAGGCGGCGGCACGAAAGCGTGCGGGAATGCACGCGATCGTACGTGGAAGCGCGCAGCAGCTTTTTGGACATAGTAGCTATGTCCAAAAGACTGAACTAGTTAAACTTTTTTTTCCTGGGGGGTACAGTACGCCTTTTAAAAAAAAAAAAAAAAAAGCAAAAGTTACTCACATTAGAAGAGGGAAGCTTCTAAATACTCCATAGGCTCACCGTTCAAATGCTGGGACCACCCCCTGTGCGCAGTGCTTGTTCATGGGCTGGAGCGCACCCGCAAACTTCCAGAGGGTCCCAGCGTCGGGCACTGATCCAGAGGTGGATGTGGGAACCCTTTGGTGGATCTAGAGCATACATGTCAAACTCCAGCCCGCGGGCCAAATTTGGCCCCCAGAGCCATTAAATTTGGCCCTCAAGTGGTTTCCCCACCTTGCCTTATCTTTGGCCCACTCTAGACCACCAGGGAAGCTATATTGGAGGTGCAGCCCTAGAACATCAGAGAAGCCATATGGGGGAGTAAGGGGGAAAGCACTAAACACTAGGGAACTGTATAGGGGAGGACTACTAGACACCAGAGAATTTTATAAGTGAGGAAAGTGGCCACTAGACATTGAGGTTGGCCTGCGACTAGGGCCCTGTGTACAATTTTGGCCCATGACTAGGTCCCAGTGTATAATTTCGGCCCACTTTGTATTTGAGTTTGACACCCCTGATCTAGAGGCTTCCCTCTACTGAGATAAGTATCGAGTAACTTTTCACATTTGCTAAGTTCACAGAGTTTTATTTAACTCTTATACAAATATCCACCATAGGGTTTGTTTTACTGCTCCCGCCATGAAGAGAGGTTACTTGTGTTTCCTATGAAGCTGACATTGCTTATCCTCATCAGTCCCGTCACCCAGGGATACTAGAGTTATGAAGATTTTATTCCATACAGCGTGGAGATGTCCTGCTGGGCCACATGGCTCTAAGCGCTCTGCTGTGATGTGGATGTCGCTGTGATGATCACTGGATAACATGCTACAATATGCATGTTACAAGGACAGAGCCTGCCTGACACCCCACTCTCTCCCATCGTCTTGTTACAGTGCTGATCACTAGCTAAACACACACATTTATTATTATTAGTCATTTATATAGCACCAACATATTCCATGGCACTGTTCAGTTTAAAGTGGACCTGAACTCTTGCACAGGACAGAAGGAAAACAGAGAGAAATGCACCCTGTATGTATTTAGAGAGTTTAGCTGTGTCTAATCACTGATGGAGCAGAGTGGTCGGTACACACAGACAGGGATGATCACTGGATTCAAATGAGGTTTAATTAGTGCAGGTGTGCGGCAGGGATTGAAGGGGTTATTTACCCATAATTCCGCCGTCCGCCCTGCGTTTCAAAGAGCTTTCACGCGTCATGTTGGTTGCATTGCAAGCCTCACACCGCCTCACTTCCTCCTTCCGGCTTGAAGGAGGAAGTGCTGCGGTGTGAGGCTTGCAAACCAACCAACAGGACGCGTAAAAGCTCTTTGAAACGCAGGGCGGACGGCGAAATTATGGGTAAATAACCCCTTCTATCCCTGCCGCACACCTGCACTAATTAAACCTCATTTGAATCACGAGTAATTACTCGTGATTGCATCCGGTGATCATCCCTGCACACTTATAGGCACCCAGTATTTTTTTTTTGTGTGTGCAAATTTTTGCATTTTATTTGCACTTTAATTTTTATTTTATTTTTATGAAATATTTTATCATTTTTATCTTTTTTATGCAGACACCACTTTCTTTCTTTCACTGCAGTGTGCACGAGTGAAACAAATGATTGTTGGTTGACTGTAGGATACCATAGATGATCAATGAAAATCTTATCAATTAAATTATATGCATATGCATAATTTTGTGATTTTATTATTGATAATCATATGCTAACCATATACAATTAAGCTATTCGTTTTTATTGTGTTTGTGTACAAATAAATATGCTGAATTGATTATTTATTCATTTATTTATATTGATTTTATTCAAATTGCTTGTCACCAGCTAATTATAGCAGAAATCCTAATTTAAGAGCGGTTTGATATCTGAATTAGCCTTACTTAACTACTTTGGCCTCCTGGACGTACTAGCTATGCCCAGGAGGCCATGTGCGCGTCCGCGCGCTCCCACGGCCGATCGCACGCGTGCACGTGCGCTCCCGGCCGCGGATCGTTAGCCCACAAATCAGTGGATCGGGCTATGGTGCCCGATCACGGATTCCTCTTCCCCACAGAAAAAGCGACAGCTTCTCTCGGAAGCTCCGCTTTTTCTGGCTGTTGCGTCCCCCATACGTCCCTCTAAGCGTATGTTACCCTTAGAGTGACGTCATGTAAACAAACTCATGGCCGTCATCTTGTGGCCAAAAAGTAAAACTACAACTAAAAGTAAACAAAAATAAAACTTAACACACATTTACATTATAAAAGTAATGTTTACATCCCACCCTCCCAAAAAATACCCATATAAAATGTTTAATATTAAAAAAAAAACAAAAACATTACAATAATAAAAAAATAAAAAAACCATGTAAATATTTACCTAAGGGTCTAAACTTTTTAAATATCAATGTAAAGATGAAATATTTCTATTTTTTTTATTCTAAACTTATAAATAGTGATAGATGCAAAACGGAAAAAATGCACCTAAAATATTGTCGCCATACATTGTGATAGGGACATAATTTTAACGGTGTAATAACCGGGACATATGGGCAAATACAATAAGTGAGATTTAATTATGGAGGCATGTATTATTTTAAAACTATAATGGCTGAAAACTGAGAAATAATGAATTTTTTCTGTTTTTTTCTTATTCTTCCTGTTAAAATGCATTTACAGTAAAGTGGCTCTTAGCAAAATGTACCCCCCAAAGAAAGCCTAATTGGTGGCGGAAAAAACAAGATATAGATCAGTTCATTGTGATAAGTAGTGATAAAGTTATAGGCTAATGAATGGGAGGTGAACATTGCTTGGATGCATAAAGTGAAAACGACTGAAGGCTGAAGTGGTTAAAGGACACCCAAGGCGAAAAAAAGTCCATCAATGCAAAAATTGCAAAAATGGCAAAATAAAAAACAAGTTTGGTACTAGTCAGACATCACGGACAGGAAGTGAGGGGTGAAACTGCCAGCTGGAGCCACACCAATGGAAACGTGACAGAGGATACAATCAGGTCTATGAGAGTAAAGTTTTGTTTTGAGCTCCAGTTGAAGTGTCACTGACAGTCTTGGACTCTTGAAGATGCCATTAATGGGCTGTTGTGCTCTCATAGCTGTCAGTGTTTCTGCTCTTTACCTCCTTTCATCTTTCTTGTAGAACCTGTTTGTTTTGTGGATGAAGGTCATCCCTGTACTCCTTGCTTAGGCACAGCCTTTCCTCTGGGGTGGCCTGAAGGGATGTCTATCACACTTATCACTTATTTATCACATACATCCTATCAAACCTCTGCTAAATCCTTTCATCTATCCATGTGTCAGCAGTGAGCGTCGCTCTGTTCCTCCTCCTCCGGCACACAGGACAGAGCGGCCGATGACAGAACAGGCCATTAGCCAGAGATTTCGCAACTTATCTTCCTTATGTGTCCTTGGCTGTTATTGTTGTCAGCGCTGTGACTCGGGTAACATGGACGCCACAGTGAAGATATAAGTTCAGCAGAGATCTGATCTAACATCGGCCAGGGGCGTTACTAGTCCCAAAGATCAGTGGCACATGCCCCGGATCTATTCTGGGGTGCCCTGGATGTCTCACTCAGAGTCAGCTGTGGTGCATCAATCGGGGCTATGCCGGGGGCGGAGGTGCTTCTATGTGGGCATACTGGGTGCTGTGGTGCCATGCTGGGCACTGTGATGCCATTATGGGGGCATGCAAAGAGCTGTGGTTCTTCTATGGGTGCATGCTAAGAGTTGTGTTGCCTCAATGAGAGGTCCATGGGAGCATGGGAGGGGGTCCACTAAGAGGTCAGAGAATGCCATGGGGTAACTGCCAGATAACCTGGTCACAAGTCAGCAAGCAGAAAGCCAGGCCAGCCAGCACAGAAGCCAGATAACTCTGCCTAGTTATGTTTAAGTCACACTGCCTATTTATGTGAAATGCTGCAGTTTTTTTTAATTGCATTAATGGAGAGGGGCTTCATCCAACATTTGGACAGGCCTACTTAGACCACTATTGAAATAATGTAAATTTGGCTCCACCCATGACCACACCCACATTCTGTTGCATGGCCACACCCATTTTCCGTCTGAAGTGCCCCGGAACTCTTAGGATCCGAGCAACGCCCCTGACATCGTCTAATGGAGCCTTCATTGGCATAACCATCTCTCCCATTAATTGCTCTGCACACAACCTTCTGCTGTCTTCCTCTACAATAACCTCCTCGCATTCACGTATACGAGATTTCTGGCGAGCATTACCAGGCGCATCCATCTGAAAATGGCGCCTGCAAATAATGGCGCACGGTGTTGCCGCTAATCCGTTTGCCGCTTATCGCTATTTAACGTTAAAGCCTTATTGTTATTTAACGTTAAAGCCTTATTGTTATTTACCGTTAACACACAGAACCCTCTCTGTACCTATCCCTAACCCCTAAACCCCCCTGGTGGTGCCTAACCCTAACCACCCCCTGGTGGTGCCTAACCCTAAGACCCCCCTGGTGGTGCCTAACCCTAAGACCCCTTTGGTGTTGCCTAACCCTAAGACCCCCCTGGTGGTGCCTAACCCTAAGACCCCCCTGGTGGTGCCTAATCCTAACCACCCCCCTGGTGGTGCCTAACCCTAACCACCCCCCTGGTGGTGCCTAACCTTAAGACCCCCCCAGTGGTGCCTAACCCTAACCTTGACAGTGTTACATTAAATCCATTCCCTGTTTTGCAGTTAAATAATGTCTGCAGTTTGGCTTATGTAGGGCGCTATTGATAAATAACGTTAGTGTGGGCAATAACGTCTGCTGTTTGGCAAATGAACGGCACTATTGATAAATAACGTTAGTGCATGCCACTATTGATAAATAACGTTAGTGTGTGCCGTTTTTCTTCTTTTTTCCCTGTGCGCCATTATTATGCAGTACTAACGATAAATAGCAATAAGCGTATCTTTTTAATGCGGCGCCATTTTTATGCATAGGCGCTGTGCGCCATTATACACTGATCCCTTACCATCCTGTTGAAATCTTTAAGTGCTCCCTCAAAACTCAGCCTACGCTATAACTCAGTCTGCTATAACTCAGTCTATTCCCCTTCAACCTCTGGCAAGTTGTGTTCCTTTCCTTACTACATATAACCTAAAAACACACTTCTCTGTCACTATTCACAGAGGAATGATTTACTGTTTGTTTCTGCCCTGATTACACACACACTGCTTTCTGACAGATAATACGAGAACAGCTGAGGGATTTTTTTTAGATACAGATAAGTATCCAAAGAGAAGGACCTGTACTTTTTCCTTACTAGGATGCTTCACCACCCCCATTCAAAATGAACTCTTCCTGGCTGTAAACTGTTTATACTGCATGAGACAGAAAAAGAGAGACACACCCACACAGAGCTGCAGCTGATGAGTTCTTCATGCTATTTGAAGCTATATTTCTGCTTTCTATCATTCTGAAGAGATTCCAGTCACAGCATTAGGTTCTCTGCACACTGCAAATCCGAATTGCGATTCCGATTTTTCCTGAATCCTTGAACAGAAAAAACGCAGAAAAAAACCACAGCATGCAGTAACGATTAAAAATCGGAAACGCATGTAAAAACCGATTAAAAATCGTAATCTGAATCGCATGCAGTGTGCAGGGAGCCTAAAAGCCAGTGAAGATTGTTTCTGTATGCTGGTTGTGCTGGACACATTCCTTCATAGTAATGCCCACAGTAAAAACTGTTCTCTGGTAAATGTCATATTTTCTTCACATTAGAAATGAAAAAATGCCTTTATATTGCTATTTGCTAGTAATTACTGGAAATGTATGTGGCATTTAGAATTTTAGTTAACTTCGATAGTTATCCTTTAACCTTCCTGTCGGTAAGCCCGAGCTGAGCTCGGGCTATGCCGCGCAGGAAGATATCTCAGCCCCTGGTGGGGCGATTTGCTCACTTTAAAATGCTGTACGCGCAGCTAGCACTTTGCTAGCCGCGCGTACAGCTCGATCGCCGCCGCTCTGCGGTGATCGCCCGCACACAGCGGCGCAAGAGGCCCCCCCCCCGCCAGAGCCCTGCGCTGCCCGGACCAATGAGTTCCGGGCAGCGCTATGGGCTGGATCGGAGGCGTCTGACGTCAGGACGTCGGCTGACGTCCATGACGTCATTCCGATCGTCGCCATGGCGACAGGAGAAGCCAAACAGGGGAGCGCGTTATATACGCGTGCCCCTGTTTGCTTTTGATGCCTGCGATGATCGCACTAGAGGGACACATGCGCCCTCTAGTGGTGTTTCATGTAGCTACCACTCTGGTAGCTTTACATGAAACAAAAAAAAATTAAAAAAAAAAAAGGATTTCTGCCTAAGTGGCAAAAAAAATTAACCGCCAGGGAGGTTAATAATAATAATTGCAAAAACAGATAAGGGACATTTATGTAATGCTTTGCAGAATCAACGACAAGGCCTTGTGTGACAGTTTTGCAGGAAGTGTGTTGGGCCTTCTGCTCATATAGCGCCAGCAAATTGGGAACGTTTTTTTTTTTTTATTTCTTCCTTCCTCTCCGCGGTCCGCCACCAGCTCCAATCCACAAGCCCCTCCAGCCTCCGTCTTCCTTCTCATTACACGCTTGCAACACACAATTTTGTGTCCTTTTTTTTTATCTGCAAGAAACCTGCTACTCAATAAAGTCTTCTGACAGAGTTGGCCAGAGCCTCGCGTCTGGATAAGGAGGCAATAATTGCCACGCACTCATCTTGCCTTTGATGTGCTCATTTTATTTCTCGTGCTGTAGCCTTGAAGCTTTCGCAGCAGAAAAAGGGGAAGACTTTTTATGTTCCTATTCATTTTTTTTCTTCCGTCCGCCACAATATGATAAAGTAGACTGTAGAGGGGTGAAAAAGCGAGCGGCAATCCTCCGCAGCTCCTATTTGCTTCCTTTTTCTCCTTTTATTTTGCTGCATGAAAAAGCCATTCTGCTGCGAGATTTGCGAGTTTGTGTGGAATAACGCCGGGCCGCGGCGCCATTGTCAGGCAGCAAAATAGACACAAGTAGCCGCGTCGTTGCTGGAGAGAGAGAGAGGGGCCGGTGATTTGTCACTGGAAGGCGGCAGAAGGTATTCTTGTTGTTTGCGGCTTTTGTGATAAGTACATAATACGGAGCGGGAGCCACATGTTCTAGAGTAACAGAATTACATGGCGGAACAGCCCACATTACTCCTGCGTGAAACCGCTGAATTTGCCGGAGAAAACCGCGACTACAAAGCTTGAGATGTTTCCCACATTTGAAAATATGCTGGATCAAAACTTGCGTTTACGGCGATTTGTCCTCTGCCCATATCGCCCGTCCCATTTTTATTGACTATTTATATATTTAAAAATGAAAATTGAGGAAACTGAAACCCTAACGATCCTATGAGTCATCTCTGGGCACTCCAGTTTCCTCCCACATCCCAAAAACATACAGTTAAAGGTAATACAAAACTAAAACAAACCAGGTACTTACCTTAGCAGAGGGAAGGCTCAAGGTCCTTTTGAGCCTTCCCACTCCTCTCCAGGTCCACTCGTTTAACCATTTCTGCCGCTGGGATGTGAGCCTCGTGTCCGCAGCAGTAGCTGCTACAGCCGCAGGGATGCACTAGTCATGTCCCTGCAGTTTGGAGTGCTGTGAGGGCATTTGCGATGTTGCCGGGAGCAGGGGAGATTGACTGCAGGGGACAAAAGTCCCCTGAGCCGCGTACATATGTAATCGCCGGGGAGAGACTTGGGCGCAGGATACAGCCGGTATGGCTTATCCTGCTGCTGCACGAGTCCCGGCGACGTTAATTACTATTCCCCCTCCAGGTCCACGTGGATAGTGGGGAATAATATAATTCGGCTTCCGGCTATTACTGGAGGGCAAATTATGGTGTTTCAAAATGCAACTTCTGCTCAGTCTTCGACGGCGCAGAAGTTACTCAGTGTGCACCCAAATCTCCTGCGCTGTGATTAAAGCTCTTGCCTGAGCCAATCTGTTCTCATCCACCGAGAATAAACTTTTTTGATTTGAACAAAAACAGTGTTTATTCTTAAATAGAGCCACAGCGCTTCCTCCCGCCACTGATTTCCACCGCTTGATCCCATAGAGTATATAAATACTAAACAGATCATGAACCAGCATGCAGATCAGATGTTTGACTGGATTTGCTGCATACTTGTTTCAGGTGTGTGCAGGGCCGGCACTCCCATAGAGGCAAAAGGGGCATTTGCCCTCAGGCCCCTGACCTCTGCAGAGGCCCCGCACCGCTGGCCCTGCTAAATGCTGTCTGCTTCCCCGCTCACTCCGCTCCCCGGGGCCCTTGCTAGCAAGCTGCATCAGTAATTACTCACCTCTTCTGGCGGACGGCACAGTCCGGGCACTCTTGCCATGTTGTCCTCCACCACCTCTATGACCCGGCACGTGTTTAAAAATAACGCGTGCCGGATCACAGAGGGGGTGGAGGTCAACATGACAAGAGTGCCCGGATTGTGCCGTCCGCCGGAAGAGGTGAGTAATTGCTGCTGCAGCTTGTTAGGAAGGGCCCCATTTCGCTAGGAATTGGACCGTTAGTGGCCACCTTTAGTAGTAAGTAGCCAAAAGTAACCTTAATATTAAAGGGCACCTGTAGCTACCTATGACGGGCAAGGGAAGTAAGGGAGAAGTGACAGCTGGGACAGCCAGCACACTTGCGGTGCAGTTTGGCGGGGCTTTGTAGGTTCATAGAGGGTGAAGTCTAAGGTGCCAGGACATCATTGCCTATAGGCTCCTAGTAAATCCAGGCCTGCAATGTGCACACTCTAGTAGGCCCCAAAATCCCAGAAGGTTTCAGGGACTCAACATTTTGAGGGAATCTATAAAACTGTGCAAGTAGACACAGAACATTTATACCAGACTTTCCTCCTGGTGGACTCCAAGCGCCAGAGCTGCAGCCACTTAGGAGCCCTATGGGTGACCAGGAATCATTAGGTAGCCTTGCCCAAAGCTGTTAAGGGGATTCTCTGCATACCTTGAAAATTTCAGGGTACATATCGGGCTTCAATGTGGTAAATTCAGGGGGTTCTTTTATTATCCCGTTGTAAAAGCACCCTCAAATGTAGAGAAAGTACCAGCTTTGGGGTCCCACTTCTCATCCTCTGAAAGTTTGTAATTCCTGAGACAATCCAGGGCATTTTGGAACTAAAATGTGCATTCCCCCCCCCCCCCCCACAGACACTGACAAGTGTGGCCATCATGATCTTCACACCCATAACAAGTGAAGCCACAAAAACACCTGATCCGAAGTACAGTGCCATGTATCTGAGGAAGGGGGGGGGGGGGGAGGGGGAGGAGGTTAGCAGCTGGGAGCACCCCACAGCCCCCCCCCCCCCCCCCCCCGGTAAATTACAGGCGCTGCTCCCCTCTAGTTACACCCCTGTTGGGAGCTGATATTAAAAATCACTGTCTGCACGTGGCATGGACATGAAGTTTAACTGGCCCCTAATCTTCACCACCAGCACACCTAGAAAAAGACGATGGTCAAACAACCCTAGTAGGTGTTGGATGGCGCTTCTGCATGGTACCTCCAGGTTTTGGCTAGCAAGACTATCCCACAGGCAGTCTGTGAAGGTTCTAGGTCAGGCAGGCCAAGCTGGAAACTGATATCAGGACAGGTCGTGGTCAGACTAGCCAAGGCCTGTAACATAATATGGTGGACCTGAGCCACTCTGTCTTGAATTGCTGAATGGAGTGATTAATACAAAGATCTTATTTCCTTTGATTATGCAGTGGAACACCACATGGTTGAAACAGAAGTTTAGCTATAAACCTGCAATTTTCTTTGATAGTAAAAGTTTGGAACTGAACATCAAAGTTATATCAAAATACACTTCGAATTGCTCTTAGGTTAGTGAACTTGTGGCCAATTTTCATAGAGAATTATAATTCTCCCTACATTTATAGTGGTGTTAACATGATAAATAAACATGCTCAAGAGAATTGCAGTAATATGCATTAGCACAAGGCTTCCTGCGGTGGTAACTCGGCAGTGATAACAGGCCATGATCACTGACAGTGCAGCCCACAACAGGGTGTCTTACAGTAGGAGTTATAAGGAAGGGAGCAATGTGCTCAGCTGAAAGAATACAGCAGTCCGAACCTCTCAGTGGTGCTTAATGGCAGATTCTTGGTAGAGACAACCCCGACTGACAGCCTCGGCCAGGAACACTCGAGCTTTTTAAACCATGGTGTAGTGTGTAGGTTGTCAATGTGTGGTACATGTGCACCAGGGGGTATTTCTGAAGGTTCCAGGGGGTACTCGGGCTTGATATACTTAACTAAGGGTAACAAATTGAGAGTTCTAGAAAATGATAAAGCCTAGATAAATTACAGCTGAGTGTAATCTCTTACACCCTCTCTCTCTCTCTCTCTCTCTCTCTCTCTCTCTCTTTTAGCCCCCATACTTTCCTAGTGGGTTCTGGATCACCATGCGCTATCTGGGTATTCTGTAGCACTGGTCCAAGCCCTATCCCATAGAGCCATATCAATCCATGCCATGCACTTATGAGAACCAGAAAGTCCAAACCAGGCTGTCTGTATATAATATGGAATTCTAGGTACTCTAAATTACCACTTAATAAAATGTTTGGAAAATAAACAAAATGGGCTGCCTGCATGTTGGGTTGATGTAGCTATGTAAAATGTATAAGCTATAGGCTTGCTATACACCAGCAGGTCTGGATGTAAGCCTGGCTTCAGGGGCATAAAGAGATCATTTGCATATTAAGAAGTGAATTATCATGGGAAACCACAGGTGCTCACTTAAAGGGAACCTGAGATAGGGAATTAGCAATAAAATATACTGTACTTACCTGGGGCTTACTCCAGCCCCATCTGGCCTGATCGATCCCACGGTATCCTCTTCTCCCTCTCCGTTTGTCCGCAATTGTCTCTGGAAAGTCCTCCTGTTCACAGCCAACTGCGCATGCGCGACCCGGCCGCTCGTACTCTCACCATGTTCGCGTCGCCTGAAGCGTTCTGTGCCTGCATAGTACAATTGTGCAGACACAGAATGCTCCCAGCGACGGGCCTGAGAAAGGGAAGTGCACCTGGCTGGACTGCGCATGACCCCTGGCCCCTGACTGGAGGATTACCTGGGGCCAGTTGCAGGCGAACGGAAAGGGAGAAGAGGACGGCGTGGGAGCGATCAGGTCAGAGGGAGCTGGAGAATGCCCCAGGTATGTATATTTTATTGCGGAGGTCCCATCTCAGGTACACTTTAAAGCTGAATTATGGCAAATGCCTTCTGTTTTAAGAATACAAATTACACTGAGCTGTGCCGCTGCAGTACTCTGAGCACTTGGCACAAAGCATTTCGTGAATACATTTTTTCACTTCTTCAGGAGAAATGTTCAGCCCCAAGGGGGTAATATAGTGGTAACTATCCCTATAACATAAAAGGATGAAGGAAAAATGTAATCAGTATTCTCACTTTTTGTAATTGTGATTTTGTTTCAGCAGCTTTTACAAAAACAAAGGGGCAGGAGTACAATGTGTTTACAGACCAGCACAGTGGCTTGGTGGTTACTTCTCTCTTTGCAGCACCATAGTCCCCGTTCAATATCCAGCCTGCAAACTTTTTGAATGGAGTTAATCGACGGCTGTAGCACTCCTCGTTCAAGCGCTGTCCATTCAAATGAATGGAGAGCACCAGTACCGTTGTTTGCCATCATACACACAACTAAGGATGATCAGAAAGAGCAAATTCCGTTCCGCCGGAATTTGCGGATTCCGTCTGCATTAAATTCCGTCGCTATGAAAATTCCGCCGGATTTTTACGACATTCCGCCGGAAGTCCGGATTCCGCCGGAAAAATTAAAATAATCGCAAAAGTAACCTTGTTTATCCTATATAGTAGCCCATAAACCCTATTAACTGTTCCCTTAGTCCTTTTCTTCCTCCTTCCTCCCTCCTCCCGGAGGAGGGTCTCGTCTTCCAGGGAATTGTAGTATTTCAAAAGCAAGCTTACATACCTTGGCTGGGAATTGAACCCAGGTCTGAGTGCGTGGTAGGTAGCTCACTTCACCACTATACCACCACCAACACTACATGCTGAAGCCAGCCTAGCATGTACCATTATGATATATTCCAAGAGAAAAATGAGCTTGCTTAAGGATTTGTAGCATGTCAAAAGCCAACTCACATTGTCTGGGAATAGAACCCAGGCCTACCACTCTGTAGGCAGCTATCCTAACCATTATACCACCAACACAACACACTACAATGCTACATGCTGAAGCCAGCCTAGCATGTACCATTATGATATATCCAAGAGAAAAATGAGCTTGCTTAAGGATTTGTAGCATGTCAAAAGCCAACTCACATTGGCTGGGAATAGAACTCAGGTCTAGTGCTCAGTAGGCTGCTATCCTAACCATTATACCACCAACATAACACACTACAATGCTACATGCTGAAGCCAGCCTAGCATGTACCATTATGATATATCCAAGAGAAAAATTAGCTTTCTTAAGGATTTATAGCATGTCAAAAGCCAACTCACATTGGTCAGGAATAGAACCCAGGCCTACCGCTCTGTAGGCTGCTATCCTAACCATTATACCACCAACACTACATGCTGAAACTTCTTGGAGCAGACTTACTTCCTCCCTCCAAAAGACACACATACATCCACATAAAATCATTCAACAGCAACTGCATGCACAGTCTTTGTGGTACACAGTCCCTGTGGCACAATTGGTTAGCGCGTTTGGATGTTAACTGCAAGGTTGGTGGTTCAAGCCCACCCAGGCATGGCCTTGCCTTTTGTGTTCAACAGTTGTCCGAAGAGAACCCCAGATAGCCAGGTAGATTCATCTCTCTCTCTCTCTAGTAGGGATGGTAACCGCTTTCCGCAGAATTGTATTTTCCGCAATTTTAGGTGGAAATTGGTCATTCCGTTCCATTTGGTCGGAACGGAATTGCTTTTTCAATCTGGCGGAATTCTGAAATTGCCTGTGAAATTCTGCTGGTATCCGTTGATGGTTTTAAGCTGAAAATTCAGTTCAATGGCATCAAGTCCTAGAGAGAGAGAGAGAGAGAGAGAGAGAGAGAGAGAGAGAGAGAGAGAGAGAGAGAGAGAGCGCTCATTTTTCTCTTGGGTATATCACAATGGTACATGCTAGGCTGGCTTCAGCATGTAGCATTGTAGTGTGTTGTTGTGTTGGTGGTATAATGGTTAGTGTTATGTCCCATGTCTTTGTGATTTATTTTCTTGATCTGTATTGACACTCTGCTGCCCCCTACTGTCCATTATCTTTGTTTGCTAATGCAGAGATTTATTGTACTGTAGAATTTCCCGGTAATGAGCGCAGCCGCGGCGGACTGCGTTGCCACCGCGGCTGCCTCTGGGCCCCTGTCTGTCCCTCCGGCGTCTAGGACGCCGGGGACGGAACTACCTTCTTCCTGTAAGGTCGCTGTCTTGCACGGGCGCGCGCATAGACAGGACCTTTATCCTGGGAGAGCGCTCGTCAGCTGACCGGCTGGTCAGCTGACAGCGGAGGAGACTCACGCCTCCCCAGATTGGCTGCAGCAGGGAGCGTGCCAGTGAGGTCTCCTGTGCTTTTTAAGCCTTCGGCTTTTAGTCTGGCGCGGTCTGTTGTCGTGAATGCTTGTGTGTCAGCGCTCAGACCTTAGACTAGATCCCAGGTGTGATGCTAAGGATTTCACACCTAGACTAGGATATTGCTATATTGCTTCTGTTATCTGTTAGACTAGTCCCCGGGTGTTGATGCCAAGGACTTCACACCTAGACTAGGTTATTGTATTGTATGGATTTCTGTGTATGACTCTTAGCTAACTACTCTGACTCTGATCCTGCTTTCTGGTCCTGTGCTTCCGCCTGTCTGTCTTCTAGTTGCTGAACCTCTGCTTGATTACCGATTACTCTCGTCTCACGATTCTGTACTGATACTTACCTCTCTGTTGCCGAGCCTTGCCTGTCAGACTACTCTACTCACAAGTAGGCCCTCGCCACTGGTGAGGTGCTAGTTTCACCAGCTCCGCTGGTGAAGTTGTTCTTTAGTGTAGTTCTGTTTGTGTCTCAGGTTATCACTAGCCTGCAGTATTGTCTGAATCACCCGCTCCTCGGGAGATTCTATTCCAGTTTCAGTATCCCCAGCTTGCTGGGGTTTGTACTTTATTATACGTTTAACTGACTCAGTAAGCTGGTCAATCTGAGTCTGCAATGTATTAACCGTCATCATGAACTTACTAAGTGTAGCGGTCAATACATTGACCCGTTCACTCAGTGTCGCCATAACTTTTCTGGTCTGTTGTTCTGTGACGGTAGAGTGCCACAACTCAGACACCTGATTATTGGTGATCTGCGAAATCACAAACAATGCAGACGCTATACTTGATTATGTGTGATCCGCAGAATCACCAATAATACCAGTATAGCAAGACCAAGATCAGAGTGTGTAGTGTTGGTGGTGGTATAGTGGTGAAGTGAGCTACCTACCACGCACTCAGACCTGGGTTCAATTCCCAGCCAAGGTATGTAAGCTGGCTTTTGAAATACTGCAATTCCCTGGAAGACGAGACCCTCCTCCCTGAGGAGGGAGGAAAAATACAGATCATCAGGCAAAAATCAGTTAGGTGGGGAAATAAATTTGAATTCAGTAAAATTCCGTGTAATTTTTAAAATTTTCTGCGGAATTCCGTTTTAGAGCTATAGGAATTCCATTCCGTCATATCGGAACCGGAATCACCAAATTCCGTCCGGAATCCAGCGACCATCCCTAAATGCCACACTCTATCCCAACGCTTTCCATCACCACGTTCAGTCCTGGAAGCTACACCTAAGCAACATGTTCCCGCGACCCCTTGTGGGTGCTGCTGAAGGTTGCCAGATGCTTTTCTGCTCACTAGTATTTGAGACACCATGTTGCTGGTTCAGGCACCCGTCTCAAACAGCTCTTAGTTAACAATTTGATTTCTGTATAGATGTGATCAGTCATATCATCGTACAATCACAATCAAAATGTGTGAGACCAAAATTTGTTTCAGCTGTACCGGTAAATACTTCAAAAGCTCATCTTCCCCACTAAAACGGATGATTCATTTATTCTACAGAAATTCTCCTCCATGACTCCAATTAATGGAAAAGCATGTGATCAGTTTATAAATCCCTGGCTGGTAGCAATTACGTACTCAAATATTCTGCTTCCTGATTTAACCTACACTGGAGGCAGGAGTGAGGCATAATCACATGACTGCACCTAGCCAAGCAGAGGCATCCCAGTTGATCACATGATCAAATCAATTGACACACTCCTATGACTTTTCCTTAAGAAACAGATGTATGTGGGCAGAATCGACCATCTCTAGCCGGTATCGCATTCCGTCATGAAAGACATTTGCAGCACAATGGAAATCAGTCGCCTTGTGTTGCGGCGATGACACACGGCATAGATAGCATGGCTAATTAATGTGAAACGTCTACAGGATGGCAGGGCGGTGTGGCTAATTACCTTTTCCAGCAGCAAATTGTATCTCTGAATAATGAGGAAAAACATTACCTGATGAATCCCTTTTATTTTATGATCTTATCACCAAAGGCAAAGAAATTGCAGATAAGAAGCATGAATGCCATCGTAAATTACATCTCAAAGCCGCATCCTTGTGACTTATTGCAGTCTTCCCATTTCCACTGTAACCCTTCCAGCACCAGAGCCGAGTCCGCGCCCTGGAGATGGGGGTGGCGGCCGCCTGAGCGAGAAATCAGCCTGCGCTTTACAGAAGTGCTGACAGGAATGGCAAGCATCTATTCTTGGTGAAGCACAGAGTATTGGTGGCTTAAGCTGTATACTCACCTCACAACGAAGGTAGGTGGATCACTGCGACGTCCCACGCCGAGGAGCGTTCCCCGATCCATCTTCCTGGTGGCTAGTATACGTGATTTCATGCAGTGTTACCAGACAGGTGCGAACGAGACTTCAAGAGACTTTGCGTGGGAGTCATCGGAGATCTTAAAGATCCGATCTGCCTTGTGTTTGTTTTTGTTGTCTATAAAACAATAAAAAGATTCTTGAGAGAAAAAAAAAATCCAATCTGCCCTTACCGCCCTGCAACGCTAAACGATGTTTTGCATGATTAAGTGCCTGTACCCACATCGGCAGATAGCGGAAATGACCGCATGTCGCTCAAAAAAAAAAAAATCACCAGTCGTCGGGAAAATCGTAAAAAAAAAATGTGTGAGGTACTATACAATACTGGCTAGATTAGGCATGGGCAAACTTGGCCCTCCAGCTGTTAAGAAACTACAAGACCCACAATGCATTTGCCTTTATGAGTCATGAGTGTGACTGTAAGACTCCTGCAATGCATTGTGGGACTTGTAGTTCCTTAACAGCTGGAGGGCCAGGTTTGCCCATGCCTGGGCTAGTTGGTATTACACGCCTCAACGTCTAAGGGTGGCCACTAATGATCCAATCTTTTTCATCCAATCTCACCAAAGCTACGTAGTAGAAGAGTACACTGAGTGAATATATTGAATGCATACTATAGGCAATTCCCATATATTACATAGAAATGGTAAGCTTGGATAAAAAAGATCGGACCGTTACGGTTCACCTTAACCTTCCTGGCGGTAAGCCCGAGCTGAGCTCGGGCTATGCTGCCGGAAGACACCGCTCAGGCCCCGCTGGGCCGATTTGCATAACTTTTTTTAGCACTTTGCTAGCTGCGTGTGCAATCCGATCACCGCCGCTACCCGCCGATCCCCCACGCCGCAGCCGCCATCCCGCCCGACGGGGGAAGCCCTCCAGGAGATCCCGTTCCTTGAACTGGGGGGATGCCGCTGAGCAGCGGCTATCATGTAGCGAGACCTTGTCTCGCTACATGAAAAAAAAAAAAAATTAAAAAAAAAAACGGCTTTGCTGCCCCCTGGCAGATTTTTATAAACCGCCAGGAGGGTTGAGTCAGATCTTTCCAGAGAGAGACCCCAACTGCTGGCGCTGTCATGGGGAAGTTGCATCTCTCTCTCACATGTGCAATGGAGCTGTAGGCTCATCCTGTCATTTTGGCAGATGATCGAAGAGCTAGTGCAAGAGATGCCAAATAGAGAAACCCCCTTCTTTCTCCAGTTCTACCTTCTCCACACGAATACTTGGCGTATGAAATCTTTAAAAAATTCAGTGGTTGGACTCATCCTCAATGCAGCAAAGATGATCCTATTACAGAAATGGGGCTCTACCCAGATCCCCACTCTCAAAGAACTAATTCTTTAATAGACACTGTCTAAATGATGGAAAATGATCGCCTTTCCCTACTGGGGAAACCTGAGCAATGCTCAAAAATACTCTGGAGTGTGTTTAGGGAATCAGATGAGTTTCAAGCTAAACTGAATGCCATTTAGAAATACACAGAACACCCCTCTTTACACACCTATACCCCTTTTCAGGGGCGTAGCAATAGCGGGTGCAGAGGTAGCGACCGCATCAGGGCCCTTGGGCCAGAGGGGCCCCGGTGGGCCCTCCCTCAACCCAACTACTGTATTATTTCTCTATTGGTCCTGTGCTCATAATAACTTCTATAGATACTATGAATAGTAGTAATCATTAACAAACTGTTTCCCATCCCTTTCTTGCACCTCTGACACTGTAGTTGCCATTTGCAGGTTTTGGTGCGCCGTATCAGTCATGTATAGAGTACTTGGGGGGGCCCCATTGCATCGGGGTCCACAGCTCCTTAGCTATGCCACTGCCCCTTTTGGTATTTTGAGTCAATTCTCATGCAGACATTAGCTGAGAATTCTATGCATAGACCTGCTAGACCCAATTTGGTTTTGACAGTTACTACTTTTGTAAAGCTATTTTTATATATACTGTATATTCCGGCGTATAAGACTACTTTTTAACCCTTGAAAAATCTTCTGAAAAGTCGGGGGTCGTCTTATACGCTGGATGTCTGATGTGATGCTGGGTGATACACAATGCTGATATGTGATGCGCATACGCGACATGCTGATGATTAATTACCGTGTGCAGGAGATTCGGTGGTCGTTGCATATGCTGGGGAGAGATCATCGCTCACGCTGCAAGGTCTGGGACGCCCAGATGTGGCCATAAAACACTCCTCTTCCACCCGTCTGGCCCGCCCTATACTGTTACCGCCTCTCAGATCTCGCTGCTGAGGACTTTAGTGAAGCGGCGTGGCAAGGCCAGGTGTGTGAAAGAGGCGATTAAATGCACGCGGTGTCCCTGCTGAGTGACAATCGACCATTACGTCCGGCCGAAGCCACCCACCTGAATGCTGCTAAATTTATGCAATTCCTGCTAGATTTGATACGGCAGACAAAGGGTGTATACCATTGCACCTGATTGGCTGACAGGCGTCTGCTAATCAGATATAAGGTAGGAATTTGCTAGCTGGGAGTGTACATTTGCTTTTCGTGTTTTGTATTCTGGGGACACCTAAAGTCCTGGCTACCTATCCTGTGGACATCTATACACCTGGCTACCTATTCTGGGGACATCGATGCACCTGGCTACCTATTCTGGGGACATCCATACACCTGGCTACCTATTCTGGGGACACCTAAAGTCCTGGCTACCTATCCTGTGGACATCTATACACCGTGCTACCTATTCTGGGGACACCTAAAGTCCTGGCTACCTATTCTGGGGACATCGATGCACCGGGCTACCTATTCTGGGGACATCCATACACCTTGCTAAAGTCCTGGCTACCTATTCTGGAGACAGCTATACACCGGGCTACCTATTCTGGGGACATCTATACACCTGGCTACCTATTCTGGGGACATCCATACACCTGGCTACCTATTCTGGGGACACCTAAAATCCTGGCTACCTATTCTGTGGACATCTATACACCGTGCTACCTATTCTGGGGACACCTAAAGTCCTGGCTACCTATTCTGGGGACATCGATGCACCGGGCTACCTATTCTGGGGACATCCATACACCTTGCTAAAGTCCTGGCTACCTATTCTGGAGACAGCTATACACCGGGCTACCTATTCTGGGGACATCTATACACCTGGCTACCTATTCTGGGGACATCTATACACCTGGCTACCTATTCTGGGGACTTCTATACACCTGGCTACCTATTCTGGGGACATCTATACACCTGGCTACCTATTCTGGGGACACCTATAGACCTGACTATCTATTCTGGGGACATCTATTCACATGGCTATTTAACCTGGGGAAACCTATAGACCTCAATAATTCCCTATTATTTTGTGCATAACACAACCAGACAAATTATATAACAAACCACTCAGGGATCTATTATGACGTAACAAAAAAGTGTATTATGACAAAACCTCACATTTACACTCTATAACATCACAATCCCTCAGTATTGCACCACCCCTTTAAAACCATAAGGCCACAACATAATCACCCAACATGATCCTCATTAGCAATATTGCACTGCTGACTATCACCAAAAATTGAACTTACCGTATGCCTTAAAAGAGTTGTGTCCTTAATATGCTATCATAAGCACCAAAAATGCAAGTTCTTCCATAGGCAAAAAAACACATCATATCTTCCTTATATCCTCTCCAGGGTAGCACCCATTAAGCTTCAACATAGCTTGTATCACAGTTCATAAATATGTGCAAAAACGGCAAGCGGCCTGAGTGTATAGGCCTAGTGTATATTGTTAGTGGATTCACTGGATTAGAGGGGTCTGGGATGGGGGGTTCTGGTAGTGAATTTTTCGGGGGTGTCTCTTATAATAAACCTATAGACCTGGCTACTTATACTGGGGACACCTATAGACCTGGTTACCTATACTGGGGGTACCTTTTCTGGGAGAACTGCTGCCAGGTTATCTGTATTTTTGGGGAACTGCTGCTGCCAGATTAAGTGGATTTTGGGGAACCGCTGCTGCCAGATTAAGTATATGTTAGGGAACCACTGCTGCCAGATTACATCTATTTTTAAGGAACCACTGCCATATTATCTGTATTTTGGAAGAACCTCTGCCAGATTACATGTATTTCTGGTGAAATGCTGTAAGATTATGTGTATTTTGGGGGAAGGGGGGGAAACACTATGGCAGAGCTCAGACTTCCCCGGCAGACCTTTTACAGCACTGCAAACACAGACCGAAAAAAAGGGAGTACCAGGGGATAAAAGTACAAACACAATTGTCAATTTGACAGGCCCTATGGGTACTGAGTTAGGCATTATACCCCTGATCGCATCCCCTTTGGTGGGATAGAAATATGGATAACGCGCTTTGCGTCTCCATAGCGACAGGGGTGGGTTCAGATCTAGTGGGGGACGTCTATTCTGCCGCCTCCCCCGCCCACGATAACGTCACACCGAGATGAAATGGGCTGCGCCTTCTATGATGCGCCCAATCGCGTGAGGTCTAGGGGAAAGACGGAGGAAGTTTCGCATGTGGAGCGCAGACCCTGCCCTCTAAGATGCTGGTGGAGCGCAGACAGCGTCCACCGCTCACTGGGCGTCCTGGGGACATTTGAGAGCCTGATGTCATGCTACATCATGACACTAGGTAAGCGAACCTGGGGAGATGGTTCCCCTGAAGCTATACCGTATATTCTGACCTATATTTTGCCTTGGTATATTTTACATTGATGGGCGTGGCCTAATAGGGCGATTTCCACCCCTTCCTGCATCTCTGGTATAAATATGGTTGCCGAACACGGCTCACTCAGCTCTGACAGGGGCTATGAGATATGGGGGCATTTTGTTATTTTAACCATGTGGTGATGTGTATTATGTATAGCACTTATGTAACATATGTATAGCACCTTCTGAAGAAGCCGTTTAGGTGAAATTTGATTTCATTAGGGTTCTTTATGTACAGCACTATTCTTTAGCACTTTCTTTGTAAATAGCCTCCCCTACTGGGGTATGTACAGGATCAGTACTATTGAGGTGTTTGCTGCAGTGATATATAACATCATATTTTGCTACCATACTCAAGTCCGTACTACCCTTGGCAGTGAACTCTGTAGTCCAGCTGTGGGATAGCTACACCTCATTTGCAAATGGTCTAAGTGGAGGGGGATCAGCCAGGACCCCCATAGTATATGACTACGCTTACTTAGGAAGTTCACTGTATGAAACATCAGTACGCAGTGGTGTTTTAAGATTTTATTGTAAATGATAATATCAGGTGTATAATACCTGACTCAGTACCCATAGGGCATGTCAAATTGACAATTGTGTTTGTACTTTAACAGCACTGCTAAAGTCATGTATATTTGGCCCCATCCATGGCCACGCCCGCATTCTGTTGCGTGACCAGGCCCGGCCCACTCATGAGGCGGGGTGAAACTTTTGCCTCAGGCGGCAAATTTCCAGGGGCGGCACCCGCCCGTCCGTGGGTGCGGGGAGCCGGCCGCCAAGCTGGAGGGGTAGCTGGCAGGACGGGGGTATTGGGCCTAGCGGCGGGGAGGGGGGGGGTCGGACCCCCCCCCCCCTCCCTCGCCTGGGTCCCCCGATCTGCGCTCCCCTCCAGCCTTAAATCGAAGCAGCCGCTATTTGTAAGAGGCACTGGCGGGGAGGACTCACCTCTTCCTCGTTCCAGCGTGCACTCCACTGACGTCACTTCCTGCAACGCGGCAAAAAGTCTAGGGCCGGCCCTGTGCGTGACCACGCCTATTTTTCGGTAGGGTTTTTTGTAAGTAAAAAAGTAAACTTTTGTCAGTAAATTTTTATGTCTTTGTCAGTAAAAAATAATGTGAAAGGTTGGCAACACTGGCGCATAGAAACTTGGGTGACTAGTAGACCAGAAAGCAAAATATTGGTATTAAATATCAATATTCTACTATGGCTAAACCTACACACAGAACCTTCCCCCTGACGCATAACCCTGTCTCCCCACGCAAATTTCCTACCTGACGCCTAACCTTAACACCCCCTGCACAAACTTCCTACCCGACGCCTAACCCTAACTGCCCCCCGGCACAAACTTCCTATCCGACATCTAACCCCAAACGTCGCCCCTGCACAAACTTCCTACCTGATGCCTAACTCTAACTGCCCCTCCTCCCCCCCCCCCCCCCCGCCAAACGCCTAACCTTAACCTCCTGTTCTCAATTGCGGCCTCCCCTCTCCCAGCTGCAAGAAAAAAATTATAACTCCTCGGGTGCTCCCATAGGCGCCTATTGAAATATCGGCATTAAGAGGTAATTTTGGCCACCGTGGCACCCGATAAATAGCGGGCACTCAAACTACCCCTTAATTCCAATAGGCACCTATGGCGGGGCTCAAACTTACGCCGTTAGCGGACGTCCTGCTTCGTCCTCCACCAGCTTGTTTCAGCGCTGTCTCCGCAACAAAAACCACCAACATGTACTTAATAAGACCTTCAAAGCGCAGATAGCTCATGCATGCGCAACAGAACAGACCCAGTCGGGTTTCAGTTGAAAAATCCAAGCTGTGCCACTGCCCATGCAGTCTGACCTTCGAGAGTCTCATCGTTGGATCAGCCTGACAGAGGAGGACCAGGTAAGCTCTGGAGAATCCATAGACTCAAAACAAGCATATTGATATTAATCATATGCATAGCTCCCAACTATCATTCTTTTAGATGGACAGTCCTTCTTTGGGAACCCAACTCCTCTGTGTCCCTCTTTCTTCCCCATATGTCCCTCTTTCAGGACTGATGTACAGATTTATGTAAATATATGTATTATTTTTTACAAAAAATTTGTTTCATTGACTCTAAACTTTATTCCCATAATTTAAATTGATATATTTCCTATTTTCAAATGTTCATATGAAGGAAAATGAACCAGGATAGAAAGGACCTTGATCTTGGAGCAATGTATGTTATTTACATTGCTCCAAGATCAAAATGCAATATAAATTCCTCCTATGTAGCTGCCACTGTAGGCAATTTAGATCTGACTGGTTTTGGATTAGTCCATCTTTTCAGGGGATTCTCATTATTACCTTTAACCTCATTAGCAGCATGATTCTTTCTAGATTTTATTTTCTAAAAGCGGTACAATGTTTTCTCTACTAAGAATTAAGACCATTATAAGGAATGTGACTGTGTTGCATGAGAATGCCGCCGAGACCCGGGCAGAAGCTAGCACTTCCGGGTCTTGGCACTTGTTCCCCGCCACTGACTGGAGTGGTGTCAGCTGATCTCTAGCTGACGGGGCCTTGCTGTGTGATTGGTTGTGCGGAAGGTGGCTGGCCACTGATTAAAAATTGAATGATATTTAAATGTGCAGAGTACTCCCAGTCATCGCCCGTGATAAGCATAGCTTTGGCTAGTTGCTGGGTGCGCGCTCTTGATTTCTGATAACCTGGATATTGACCTTGGCTTGTTTCTGACTATTCCTGTTTGCTGTGATTAACTCTTGCTTGCTTCCTGGATTTTACCTTGTCTGCTGCCTGGATCGACTTCTGCCTGTTTACTGGATAACCCATTGCCTGCCACCTGGACCGACCACTGCTTGTTTACTGGATAACCCCTTGCTTACCACCTGGACCGACCACTGTTTGTTTACTGGATAACCCCTGGTTTGCTGCCTGGACTGACCATTGCCTGGATATTGGATACTTCTTGCATACTACTGATCTGGACGATAAGTATACTCTTACCAATTACCATCTTGATTACAGTTGCATATGAACTACATTCATACTGTCTAACCATCCTTTGCTACTGGAACCACTTTGCATACAAACTTATCTGAGCTCCATTATAACTGGAACCACTACCATCTACTACATCTCGCATGCATATTGGAACTCTGTTATCTGGATCACCTACCTTCCCTCACAAACTGTATATCATCTGGAAAACCTGTTGAATAACTTTGCATTGAGACTGCCTGAACTATTGCTTCCAGTTTGCTCATTGCATGTGGACTCATATGTCTCTTCATCACTTTCACTCCCATTGACAAACAACGCTAATAGCTTCATCCTTCTGAACCAAGGTAATAAACCCAGTGTGATACTGCTGAACTGTTGAACTGTGTACTAGCCTTAGTGAGCCCCTCCCAGTTAAGGCAGCCAGATAATTTCCCTGTGAGTAGCCAGAGTGTATCCCCTACTTTAGGTAGTCAGAGAGTGGCCCCAGTACAGGTAGCCAGAGTGGGCCCTTTGTTATGGGTAGCCAGAATGTGCCACACTCCCCTAGCATTGATATCCAGAGAGGTCCCCAAAGTATAGTTAGACAGAGCATGCCTTTTATGTGTAGCGCATGCAGACACACAGTTTAGGTAGCGAGTAAGTGCTCCATTGGTTATAGGTAGCCAGAGAGCCAACCCAGTGCAGTACAGGTAGTTAGAAAGTGCCCAACCCCCAGGTTAGTAGCCATAGGCCCCACATTCTTCAATGCAAAGTGCGCAGCAGATCCCATAGACCATCTCCCTGGGATGCGGCCACACGCTCCAAGTCTTCCTCTTGTCCTGGAGGGGGGGGGGTGCAGTATGGCGAGATTGCCCTGACACTTGACCGGCGGTAATCTCCACATAGTGAAGGGGCCCTGGCTCGGGGGTTACCGCTAATCTCCACATAGTGGTGGAGCCCCAGATCGGGGTTACCGCTAATTACTGCTAAAGGTAACCGCAAGCTGCACACGGGAATAACACCAAGGGTGGTTATTTCTACTGTCAATATCCAGCTGCAGGGCCAGGTTTACCATAAGGCACTGTAGGCTCGTGGCTACAGGCGCCTGATGATGGAAAGGCAGGTCACTCCCCTCCCCCCTTTCCTATACAGAGTCCTGAGCAGAGTGTAAATGAGAGGGTACTCACCCCGCTCTTGGCATTTCACTGATGAGATCTCCCTTCAGTCAGGGGCACCTCTAGCTACTTAATACTGAGGGTACCTCTAGCTATACTAAGGTGCTCCTGTAGCTACCTACACCGGGCAGAGGAAGTAGCGTAGAGATGAGAGCTGGGCCAGCCAACACACTTGTGGTGCGGTATGGCGGGGTTTGTAGGTCCATGGAGGGTGAAGTCTATGGTGCCAGGACATTTGTGCCTATAGGCTTGATTGATGTAAATACAGGCCTGTCCAACTGATTTGACCATTTGATAGAATCTACTAGAAATCAATGCCCCAAGAAGCCAGCCCTATTTTTGTCTGAAATCAATTGAATCGGTCTATTGTACTGGGCAGAGGAATTAGATCAATCGGCAGCAGGTCAGAAGTGGAGGCCCATAGCGTTAGATAGATTTTTTAAATAGACTTCAAGCTGAAATCTATTAATACAGTAATCTATGTGCAGTGTATGGAAGAATCTCGGTCAAACAGATCCCTCTCTGATTATGATCTGAGAGGGATCCATCTTTTGGCCACATTGACCAGCATATGGCCAGCTTTGTTCTTTACACAAATAGACCAAAAAGTGTTTATGTGCTTCAATAAATATTATTTTCACCCACGTGGTATGTTCATTTATGGAGGTAAGATTTTTTTTTTTACCAGGGCCGATTCTCTCATGAAGCATGGTGAAACATTTGCAACAGGCGGATAGATTACAGGAGCAGAATTTTTGTACTGTGTTACAGCATGCAGTCAGAGTAAGAGAAGAAGTGAGAGGGGAGCGAGGTGAAGAGGGTTATCATTGGGGAAAAGCAGCTTGTTGTGCTGTGTGAGGAGTCTGACAGTAAGTGAGGAGAGGGAGGCAGGAGAGCAGCAGTGTTTCATTTGATTTGCATAGCAGAAGGGAGGAGGTGGCACTGAAGGGAGGAGGAATGGAGGACGACTGAGGGTGATCAGTTTGTTTGTCACAGACTCACAGCCAGCCAGTGTGCTATTGTGTAGAGCTGCAGCATGTAATGTGAGAATATTAAACGGAGCAGAGTAAATTGTCGGATGCTCTGCGCTCATTCCAAATCGGGAGGGGGGGGAGGGGCGCATCCTCACATGTTTGCCTCAGGCAGCAAAAAGTCTAGTACCTTTTTACTCCTAAATTACACTTTTTCTAGTTAGAAGTATTTATGGGTGCCTCCTACAGTCCTTTTTAGTCTATTGGAGGGAGGAGCTTCTTGTCTTCTATCCAGTGTCAGAAATTACCACCACTAGAAATAAGTGGAAAGTATATACTCAAAGCTATTTTCTTTCCTTTGCATCTTTCTAAGTGCTCATCACATCAGTCTCAGAAATCCAGGTTCTGCGCGTGAGAGTCCACACATTCCTTTTGTACTTTGAACCTACCCCCACCTTTTACATCACCCTCCACTTCCTATAAAGCTTAAGCCCTCCTTTAAAAAATATTTATGTGTGTTTAGCTGACAAAGGCGTCAGAATAGGTTCAGGTAAAAGCCCCGGCACATCATCTAACGGACAATTGTGCGTGGCTTGGCTGTCGTTGATGGGAGAAGGCTGGGGGTAAAGAAAGCCCCCCTCATTACACCGCTGTCATTCCCTCTAAATCTCCTGTCCTCTTTAGCGGTATTAAGATGGGATGTAAATTTACTAGTTAATGTTGTTAGAAACTGGATGGTTCAAGAAGGGGCAGGCATTAAAACTCCGTATTAGCAGCTGATAAGCCGCTTTGCGCGTGCCGCCGCAGCTATTTAACATTCATGGGAAATAAAATCACCATCAAACAGCATGTTATCACAGCTCACTCAACGGCTGAGGAGCAAATTCATAAGTATGATAATTCCGTCCGTTCTCTCCATATAGCTGTAAGCAAAAAAAAAAACAGCACCTTTTACCTCCGATTACAGGCGGACGCACCGGATGGACTCGCTGTAAAGCCGGTATCTCCTTCTAGACGCGGAATTGTAGAACATATTGCTGTAGCCGTCGACAGATCTACATTCAGGTGTCTGATAAGGAGAAGACGAGGCCGGGCCTGGGGTTGGTTGCTGGCAACGCTCCAGACTGGAGACGTTTCTGTGAAATACGGTTTAATGGCAATTAATGAGCAACAGGCCCATCTAGCCGAGCTAGCGCCTTATCTGGTGTATTTCACGCTAAGGATCCCTCTAAAGGTGTCATTTGGGCTGTTCCTCCTCTTTCAATCCCAACACTATTATTACGGGGCTAGGAGGCTCTCACCAGACCTCCAGACTGTCCAGCTTCGTAGAACCTGGAGAAACGGAGCACGATGGGCTTTGCATGATGGGCTTTGCATGATTAATTTATTTTGACAGAAAAGTTGACGCCAAGCGGTCCATACTAATACTGCTATAGCCTAACAAATATTTACTGTGTGGTCCTCATTTACTCATTCACTAGGGTGTCTGCAAGTTTCTAGCTGTCCAATCCAATCCAAAAAAGCTTTATTGGCAGGACCAAATACATTTAGCATTGCCAAAGCAAAACAAAACATTAACATGGTGAGGGGGGATTGTGGGAATAAGGGAAGGATAAAGGGGGTTGAGGTATATAGTCCATAGGTGTGTGGAGGATGTAAGGGACAGCATGGGGACTGGGATATACAGTCCATAGGGGGGTATTGGGGGAATACAGTCCATGTGGTATCATGTTCCTCTGTCTAGGTGTGTACACACTCAGGGCACTGGCAGGGCCGGTTCTACACTATTTGCCACCTGAAGCCAATTTTTTCTTGCTGCCTCCCCCCCCCTTCAGGGTTTGGAAAGAGTGACACACACCCAGCAGAAGTGGGGTGGGGCGCATCATTCCTCCCTCCCTCTTCATTGGCCACCCTCCTGTGTCCCCTTGCAGAGCTGGCACAGCGGTGTGTTTTTGTAAAACTGTTTCCCTGAATGACGTGTAGGGAAACAGGAATTAGAGTTGAGCGACAGGTGAGAGGTCATCCTTTCCAAGCCCACACCCTCATTCACAATGTTACTGTCCCGGCGCTGCCCCAGGTAATCATGGTAGGTCCGCCCCTGAGGGACGGTTCTAATAACAGACCCCCCCCCCAACAAACCCTCCCCTCTTTCCTAAAGCAGCATTAGGGGTTCTTTGTTGCCAAATCCCCCCCCCCCTCCACCAAGTCTTCCAGGTCACCCCCCAAGCTAATTGTGCTCCCTGGGGCCGCAGCAGAATCTTCAGCAGAGTAGCATCTCACCTGTCCAGGCTGTTGCACTGCACCTCTGTCAGACCATGGCTCCGTGTACTACCATCTCTCCTCCATGTTATTACGTGATGACATGCCGCAGGTCACAGAGAACCTGTGGCCAGTGGTGGATGAAGACAGGAAGTACGGACTGTTACAAGCCCCATAGCGGCTGGACCGCACAATGCCACAGTATAAAATAAATAATAAGGGAAGAAAATATGAATACTTAAGTTCATGTGGAAATATGTCCTTTCTGGGAAAAAATGTGCAGTTCTTTGTTTCAGTTCAGGAGCCAAAGTTCAGACAAGATGGCCGCTACTCTTCCTCAAAGCAGCAGCCATAAAGATGGAATTGGAGGAATAAAGGAGGAGTCCCTGGCAAGCACTTTTGAATGATCCACATGTTTGGGTGGGGTCTCAGGTTCAGCCCAGAGGCTGGACAGGGTGCGGTTAACCTCCTGGGTGGGTTCCTGGTGTCCACCAAATATGAAATTTTCCATATCTCAGCCAACGCTTCTCGCACACACATAACAGTCACAGATTCATATTCCTCAGAATATGACAGTTCATATGGCATCAAACTTGGTTACTGTCGCATGTCCGGTTACGAAGTAGCGGAATACCTCGGGTTCTGGGTATGTCAGTGGCCTCAATGTAATATTAAAATATTCTCCAGACCCGGACCAGCGGAATGAGATAACTTTCATACCT